>NC_137104.1:37754734-37992921 GCF_949357685.1 Gobio gobio
AAACAAATAGCATAACAGGGGCACTTTAAACCCTATAGTGGTCAAAAATAATTAAAAATGTCCCATTCTGTCTTGAAGGCATTTGGATGGTTCTGGATGTTGTAGCCCCCTCCCTGAACAAGCTGAAAATAGTTGGAATTCTGGAGATTCCAGACACAAACAATGGCACCTCCACCAGCAGTGTTTCTCAATATAATAACATTGTTTTGAATGCCACATACATCTCCATTCAAGTAAGGACATAACTACATTCAAATTGCATCTTATGGCTATATCTTAGGATCAGAACACCAAATCAGAACCAGACTCTAATTTCACTTCCTTTTGTCCATACTAAAGAGACTTACTCTATCTGTCCATGTTCACTTCAATTAGGGTGGACGTCTGATTGCTGGGTGGCCTAATGAACCCTTCAGAGGTCAACTACAGATCATACTTAGAGGAAGCCATTCCACACCAGACTGGCTATTACCATCTGGACCAAACCAAGGGTCCAAAGTTCTAGGTAAATCATCATGAATAAAAATTAAGAAATCTCATGTCTGCATCAGAGACATTCTTCTCAAATGTTTGCCAGCAAAGTGTTGATTTGAGTGGAAACATTGTCTTCCAGGCGTGTTTGGATCTCTTGAACTTTATGGTATGCCACACAATGTGTATCACACTAAGCTGGCTAGCACATCCCAGGCAGGAAACCGCACTCTCTCTCTACAGGAATCTGTGGACTGGAAGGTCAGAAGCTTTTTTAAAACAAAAAAATAACAGAACTTTTGAACTTTTGTGATTTGGTGATGCCATTTAGATTCCAAGCTGCGCTTCTGCTCTGAACCATTATTCTCTTTGTTTTTTAATAAAACACTCTTTTTTTTCCTCCAGGTCGGGGAGAAGATCCTGCTGTCCACCACCAGCTATGACCCTCAACAGACAGAAATCCGCACCATCTCTGCAATCTCAGATAATGGCCGCACACTGACTCTGGACCAGCCTTTATCATACACACACATTGGTTAGTGGCCTAGATTATAAGTAATGTCAGTATAGCAATAATAGGCACTATGCTGTATCAATAAGCTGTTAAAAATAGGTACACAGATATATATATATATATATATATATATATATATATATATATATATATATATATATATATAAAATTATATATAATTATTAATATTTATTTGTAATATTTTATTAACAGTAGTGCCATTTATTCCTATGATTCCAAAGCTGAATTTTAAGCAACAAATACTCCAGCCTTCGTTCTAATTTGCTGATTTGGTGCTCAAGAAACATTTCTAAGTGTTGAAAACAGTTGCTGCTTAATTTTTGTGGACACCATGACACATTTTTACATATAGAAATAGATAAAGTAACTTTATAAATGGCTTTACTGTCACTATTGATTAATTTAATGCATGCTTCCTGAATAAAAAATTTTAACTTCTAAAAAAAAAATATAATTGATTCAATTAATATCAAATGTATTTGGTCATATAGGGGAGAGCTACAGTGTGCCAGGTACTTCAAGAAGTTATCAGCTTGCAGGCAATGTGGCTTTACTGACCAGGAACATCAAGATCATTGGTCAGGAGTATCCAGAAATGTACACACAGTCTTATGGAGCCAGAGTTCTGGTGGGAACCTTCTCCAGTGGAGGGATCAATTACAGAGGTATAATCTTTATAAAATACTCACATTCATGAAACACAATCAGGACGAATCACATGCAAAACCAGTCTTACATAAACTGCTGCATTCAATTGAATTAGACATTTCATGTACAAATGTATATGATTTATTCATGGACATGGATTAATGGACTCATTACCTGGAAGATGAGAGAAAGCAGGAAAAATAGCAAAGTTTTGTTTTAATAAAAAAAAGTTCATGTCAAAATGATATTTCTGTATTTGCACATACCATCACTTTCTAAACAGACCATTTCAGCACTGTGTAAGTAATGAAAACTCACTAAAGCTGATGATAACTTGCCTCACAGGAAAAGCCCAGATCAGAAATGTTCAGTTCTACCTCACTGGGCAGGAAGGATGGAACGACCCGTCAGACCCACGTTACTCTCTGGTGTTTTATGACCTGGGAGGGGTGAGAGAAAGTCTTGATACAGTACATGTCCATTCCTGATTATCACACATGTTCTTTCCAACTACTTACTGTCACAATATTTTTAGGTGGTTGGTGAGTCTTATGTCAAGGGATGTGCTTTCCACAATGGCTTTGCTCCTGCTATCGGTGTTTTTGGAACAAATGGATTGAGCATTGATGACAACGTGATCCATCACACTGTTGGAGAAGGTGCAGATTCATTAGCAGCTTCACTGTTAGCACAGAAAGAAAATACTATTAAACAAAATGTAATCAGTATGAGTTGAGTAATATGATTTAGCACTTTTCTATTCTGCAATTATTATTCAAATCTCCAAGGAATCAGAGTCTGGGGTGACAGTAATGCCGTCCGGAGGAACTTGGTTACCTTGACACTGTGGCCTGGATCATACAACGGCAGAGCGGAGGAATTGAACATTGAATGGAATGCAGCCATTGAGGTAAACCTTAAAGAAAATTTTTTTCCCCATTTTGATGGCACACCATGGTACAAGAATGGTATGGTACATATTCAAAGAAAACCCACAATATTGCCATGGTACATGTGAAAAAATCCATTGTATTACTGGCTGAATAGATTAGTACTATATAAAGAACTGATCTACTGTTGATGTTGTAGGTGAGTGAGGCAACCAATGCAATTCTTCAAGGGAATATTGTTGCTGGCTATGAACGAGTGGGATTCCGAATTGATGGTGAACCATGCCCAGGTATAGAAGCCAATATTTATTTTCAAAAATAATTATACATAAAATAAAATACATAAAAACAAATACATTTTTAATTTAATTTAGGCATCACAATATTATAATGTACAGTATGCAAAATAATACAATTTACTATGTTATTAATTTATACTTTTTTTAATACTAACTTTATTACTAATTTATTCATGTATTCCAACAATATGTCAAAAGGATCTCCAAATTCAGTGGCTCAATGGAGTCAGAATGAGGCGCATGGCGGTCTTTACGGACTCTACATGAATAAAGATGGACTTGCTGGTTGCTCTCAAATCCAGGGCTTCACTGTCTGGAGGAGCTTTGATTTTGGCATTTATGTTCAAGTATGATAAATGATCTGCCAACTTCCTACTATAAAACCCTAAAGTAACAGTAAACCAAATGTGTTTTATTGGTCAGATAAATTGTTAATTTTTAGTTACACAAATGCACTATATTGGTCTGGTGAGCCCTGATGTTTTCCTCTCCTCCCTCCCATTTCAGGTATCCATGAACGTGTTAGTTTCTAACGTGAGTCTGATTGATAATGGAATGGGTATCATGTCTCTAATCTACAGTCCTCCCTCACTCAGCCACACATACTCTGACAAAATAGTCCGTGTACAGGTAAGGACACACTATGTCTCTTCAGTCAAAAATAAAGGCCAATTCACACTGCACCAACAGACGGCAACAGACACTTTGTCGTTTCAGTGTGTTACCCCAGTTGGCGTCTGTTGGCTTTCATTTTTATCAAAATTAACATGTTGAATCGGCATTTGTTGGGTCTTGGAATGTCTGAAAAGTTACATACTGTAATCTGGTGACTGTCGGCATTGGTCGGCATCTCTCTTTGCAGTGTGAATGGGTCTGAAGAGAATAAAGGATTCTTATACTGTTGAAAATTTTATACAATTTTTCAAAAATCATCTTTACAGGGTTCCCTTATTGTGGGCAGCAGCCCCAACTTCAACTGTTTTGACAGTCTGTCCACGACTACGACCTATGTTATGCTTAGCAAAAGCCACAGGGCCCCTCGCCCCCCCAATGGTACAATATATGTTAAAGAATCATCTATGCACTACTGGAATACATTTGTTTGACGTAACTGATCCATTTTCCATACTGATTCTAATTGCATTTTCTGTGTAACAGGTGGAAGGTCTGGAATTTCCTGGCCGACATTTGAATCTGGCCACAATAATGCACCACAAAAGCCTCACCCTGGACTGATGAGCTACAATGCCATAGCTGGTCTAATGACCGTCTCTGGTGAGTCACATTCCTTCAAAATGTGTATGAAATCTTCAGTTTAAAACTTTCTACAGTAGATGCCGTAAAAAAAATGTCATAATACAAAAAAATGTAAATAATTACTATCTATTTACACTGTCTGTTTATGTTCCTAGACACAACTTTTGTTGGGTTCAAGAGTGTGTGCTCAACAGAGACAAATTACATGTTCATGACCAACCCAGGAAATGAGGATCTACAACATCCAATCAGTGTTGAGAGGATAGCCAAGATAAACAGCACAGAGGACACTCTGGCATACATTCATCGGCCTGATCTGAGGTAATCCAAAAGCTTATAGTCAATGTCAATTCACAAAGTTAAGACTGTGTAATGGCCCTTTCACACTGGACGCATAACGTAAAAAGCGAAGTGATAAAGCAAATATTTTGTGTGCGAATAGTTCGCATCAAAACCATTCACATCAGCCGTGACACGAATTTGCGACATCTTTGACGTTTCAGAGCGCCAACATTCCAAAACATTCGTGGCGACAGCTGAGAAAACATGGCCATTGGCCACTTCATCATCCAGTGAAAAGAGCATTTCATTTTATTTAAAAGACCGAAAAGGTTTTGGGTGCACCTAGTCTTATAGAACAGAGAGTCTGAAGGGGAGTATGCTAATCTTTGTACAGGAGCTAAAACTTTATCATGACCGATTCCGCACTTACTTTTGAATGTCTGTGGGACAATTTGAGGAGCTCCTCCAGAGACAGTAGCACCGCATCTGATGAGACAAACCACAGGGAACCAATCGATCTGGAGCAGCTGCTTCCAGCTTTGTTTCCAGTTGAGTCACAATGTAAACATTTAAGTGTCACAGTCATACAGATGGAAACACATTCACTTTCTATAGTAGCAGACACATTTAACTCAAAAGGTTATGTTATCGTTGTCTGTAGTCTACAGCGACTTGCTTGTACCCTGTAATCTTGTGAGAAATGTGATACTGGCAAAGGTTAATGTTGATTGAATAGCTAGTGACATTTACTGGACATTTCGTCACCTTTGTTTCCTTATATGTGATTGGTTGAAGCCTTTTCTGTCGCTGCGTGAGTTTTAAAAAATCTACATTGAAGCCAAAAAAATAAACATTGTTTTTCGCCGCAGCACATTCGCGTTCGGTGTGGAAGCACTCATTACACAAACAGCTGATCAAAAAATAAAACCATCGCGCAAATTATTTGCGCGTCAATATTACGTCCAATGTGAACGGACCTTAAGGCCCCCACAATTGGCCCAATGGCAGTTTCCAATAGAGCGGGTGAGGGTTTCCTGCATATTCTGTCTTTTAGTGTGCAAAATAATTTAATTCTAATTAAACTTTTATCTGACTCCATTTTATCACAACCTCGAATTTAGGTTGAAATGCCTATTGATTATTTATATAATAATTTATCTAGACACTTGATTATTCTATATAACTCTTTACTCTTATTGTACTCGTTCATTCGGATACCAGTGTCGTTCATGGTCTTGCGCAGGCTGTTCTTTTACACAGATTCCACGGTCACAAACTCACCAGTCTTGCTCAATAGACAGAGGTAATTGACTATACTATTTAGATGGCCAGTCCAGTGTTTGCTCTCTCTAAAAGTATTTTGTTTAGTCCCTATAGACTAGATTATGACTTGAATAAAGCAACACTATCTCTAGTCAGAGATCACGATCACTACCACGGATATAAGCTGACCAATATTACTTTGTCTGATAGCAGCTTTGGTTTGGCCATGCCATGTACACTTAGCTAGAGTAACATTACATTAAACTGAGGTAAGGCTCACCCTATTTAGGTTGGTCGATCAATATTTTGTTGTCCTAAACGGAAATTCGCCTTTTTAGCCTCTACAGTTTAAGTACACTTGAACCAGTACCAAGTGTTAGCCAGAGTCCTAAAATCTCAGTTGGTGTGCCCTATGCTCCACTCAAAGCTGGACTTTAGTCCGTTACTAACCTGAACGCAGATTTGCGGTAATAATGCATACAATGCAATCTACTACTGGAGGACACTCAGCATTACAGGCTGATCTGGCTACAGAATCATGCTGAGCTTTTTGCAACAATTTTTTAAATACTCAGACCAAGACAAAACATCCCACAAATGGAGACATGACCTAACTATAGGAATAAACATTTTGGTTTACTTCTGGTGGGAGGAGACCGTTGTACCAGTCGCACTGAGATATTTCAAATGATATATCTCACACATGATTGTTAATTCACTTGTATTGACATAGAACATTATAATTTGTAAAGGGAAGAATGGAAAAAGGGAAGTCAGGGTAAAAGAAGTCCCAAATGGGTAAAATAAGTCCCCAAAACAAACAAGAAACATTATTAAGAAGAAAACAATGAGAGAACACCAATGTCGGGATGACCAAAAATACGAAATGACTGATTAATTTTATTCTCATCTCAGTAAGGTGAACCCATCAGACTGTGTGGACATGGACTGTGATGCTAAGAAGAAGACAATGTTGAAAGATCTGGATGGCAGTTTCCTGGGTGCAGTAGGAGCAGTGGTGCCCCAGTCCGAGTATGAGTGGAACGGAGATCCCCGACACGGACTGGGTGATTACCGCATCCCCAAAGTCATGCTCACCGCTCTCAATGGCAGCCGGATACCTACGAATCAAATCGCTCCTTACAAAGGTACAGTACATCTGAGGACTGTTCTTCCTTTACAGTGATCTAAGAGAGAGAACTTAAAATGATGGAGCTTCTTTTAACGAATGGCGTGGCTGTTTTACCTGTGCAGGTGTGATCAGAGACACCTGTACGTACATGAACACCTGGCAGAGCTACAAGTGCTTTGGGCTTAACTACAGGATGCTGGTCATCGAAAGTTTGGATGCAGACACAGAGACCAGGCGTCTTTCACCTGTAGCCATCCTGGGGGACAAATATGTGGATTTGGTGAATGGTATGACTCCTAACTCCCTTTGTAACACCTACTATTTTATGCATAATATATATTTGAACCCCCTCGAGAAGGCCGACGCGCCGGCGTGATTGACTCACTTTTTTTCTTATCAGTGCCAAAGAGACTCAAATAACTCTTTTTTTATCATTCAGGCAAGTGTTATACATCATTATAATCTGTTAAATTTCTATTTTTTTTTTGTGTACAGTCACAAGACAGCTTCTCTGTCAAAGAGATAGTCTTCAGAAAAGGAACTCTAGCTTAGTGAATACTTGTCTCACAAAAATGAGACATGTCTAAAGAAACGTTTAAATGTCAGGTTTTAAACAACGTAAACCAAATCTAAAACTAATATTCTGTGTTTATGTAATCTGTTTGAAAAGAGATAGATGTCAGTCACCCGCGAGCCTCTTCATTATCCACCAATGCGACCACGCCCATGGAGCGCCCGCTCTTTCAGATTCAAATACTGACGATCCCTGCGTCAACGGCAACGCCCACACATCAACTCATACAAAAAAACATCGAGTGAAACGCTGTAACGTTACTTCAGCTACATCGTTTTGAGACGCGTTGAGTAATAATCCTGGAATAATAAACCTCATAAAAAGCTGTTCATATCTTAAAGCAACGGATTCAGGGCTAATTGTAAGTTAGGCTTTATTCTTTTAAGTTTATTCTGTTAGCATCTGTGAATATTAAACGCAAAAAGACAGTTTAAATATGAATCCTGCTCCAACATAAAATGTCATACACGCAAGACTGTTTAGACAAGATTTACTTGGACAGATTATAACGTGTTTATTGTAAAAGAGCCTAGTGTCACATCAATAAAGCTTTTATTCGCAAAAGTCTGCTCAGATGCTATAAACATTAGGGGTGTAACGATTCATCTACTACATCGATGTATCGATTTATATTCCTATGATCTAACTACATCGATTTGTGCTCGGCAAGTTGGCCTTCCGGACGACATATATCGATCTAAAATCGTTTTAAAAAGGTAATCAATCGATTGTATCGATAATAGGAAATAACGCATTGGATTTAAGCATGTCAGACTTTATATGGATGTTTTTTCTTTGCACTTTTAATGATAACGGCGTTAAACGTTACTCGATTCAGTCTGCTTATCTGTGACATCATCGCCACGCACCAGCAGCAGCGCTAAGAAAACAAAACATAGCATGGCAGATGGCAGAGGAGTAGCCACTAGCGAGAAATTATCAAGCCACCAGGAGAAAGAGCTACCTGTACTTTCAACCCTTGCTAAATGTTACCTGTGCATTCCTGGCACCAGTGCGCCAGCAGAGCGAGTTTTTAGTACTGCTGGCGACATAGTGAACGCACAGAGAAGTGTTCTGCGGTCAGATCATGTTGATCAGTTGATATTTTTGAAAAAAAAAAAAAGTTGAGTCATTGAAGAGTAGTCGGTTACATTTTATCTTTTGTTAAATATTGTTTGTTTATTAAACTGAGAGTAGTAGCAGGTTCAGCCAGTTTATTCAACCTGAAGAAATGTGTGTTGCACTTTATTTTTGATAATAATATTGTATTTGTATTATTTTAATGTTGGAAAACAAAAGCAGAAGTAGCAGGTTGAAACTACTGTTGAAATGTTGGTTGCACTTACTGTGCTTTTATTGAAAATGTATTGAATATTGAAAATTAGAGCAGAAAAGGTTAACTTCCTGTTAATTCAACCTAAACTGTTGGTTGCACTTTATTCAAATAAAATTTGAATGCATTTGCCATTAATTGTTGTTTACTTGTTTGTTTATATCCATAATTCATTTATACCTGATTCCCTTACAAGAAACAACAGGAATCTAGGAAACTTCACCTGCACTGACCAGTATCCAGATATTTATTTCAGTCACACAATTTTTGGCTAAAAAGTTACTGAATCGATTTCAAGTCACTGAATCGTTTCGGATCATATCGTTCTAAATGAACCAATATCGTCCTTGAATCATATCGACAACCTCAAATCGTGATACGAATCGAATCGTTGTTAAAACGAATCGTTACACCCCTAATAAACATAGTACCAGTCAAACGTATTTTGCTTCATATTGATGTTTAAGCCTAATGTTATTTTTTAAATTTAATATAAAAAGTTTGTTTTATCGAGTTAATATCGAGTTGTTTCGTAGAAAGTGATTTTTTTGTTTTATAGAAAGTGAATTGCTTTCTTTACAGTGAATTTTGTTTTGTTTGAACTACTTTCAAAAACATAATTTTTTTTACAAAAATGTAGAAAAAATTAGCTTCTTAGTAATTTTTGTCTTGTTTCTAGTCTAAATATTTAAGCATTCTTAAATCAAGATGCATTTACTAGATAAGTACAATTTTCAACTAAATCAGAAGAGCATTTTTTGCAGTGTAGTCAAATCTTTTGATCATTTAAAATATAATTGGCCTTTGTTGACTACATTCTAAATAAATGATTCTGGAGTTTTGTTTTGTAGAAAGTGATTGTTTTGGTTTTGTAGAAAGTTAATTGCTTTCTTTACAGTGAATTTCGTTTTGTATAAATTGTATCTTAATTTAAATTATTTATTATAATTTTTTTTAGCATTAGACTACTTTCAAAAACAAAAAATAGTTCAGTTTGAAGCAAAACTCTAGGCAACAAAACCCATTAGTCAAAATTCTTGTGGACACATATCTATTGTGTTTTGAGGCCTTCATTTTAAAACAATTTTTTTTTGTTTTTTCAAAAGCCACGCATAAAAAATTTTCTCTCAAAAATACAAGCATGTACATACGTGTTGCTCACATATTATCCTAGGGGTTAATCTTACTGTGAATATCTTGTTCCAGGCCCACAAGACCACGGCTGGTGCTCCGGCTACACGTGTCAGAAGCGAGTATCTCTCTTCCACGCCATTGTGGCCACTAATAAATCCTTTGACATCTATTTCACCAGCACAACACCACAGAAGCTGAGACTTATGCTACTGAATGCTGGACCTACAGAGGTTAGTAAGATGGACTGTACTGACACAGCATCTACAGGTGATACAAAATCTATATTAGGAGAAAACAATCTTTCATCAGTTTTATTCTGCATTATGGTATTAAAAATATAATATTTTATTTCCATTTTGTCTTCTGATTTATTTTAAGATTTTTTTCAAATAGCTTATTTGTTTTTCTAAATTGTGCAAATTTTGACCATTATCTTTTAACTATTAAAAATAAATGAATTGATGAATCAATATCAATCAACGAACTGATGAAATTGCGATTTGATGAATACATAAATAAACATATACACAAATATATACACACATATGATATTTATATAATAATGTAGAAATAATTATAATAATGTAATTTATTAACAAATATCATGAAAAATAATATAGTAATTAAAAACAAAGAATTCAGTAGTTTATTGATTTAATTATGTTACTATATTATTTTAATATTTTATTATTTAAAACAATTACATTTGAACTAAAGCACAATCCAGGAAAATGAATAGGCTAGTTGGGAATGAATCCTAAAATAAATAAATAAATAACTACATTACGACCAAAATATATCCAACTCTGCATCAAAATAAATGGGAATGCAAACCTGCATTTTTATATATATATATATATATTAGTCAAGGGTGTAACGTACATGTATTCATCTCAAACCATCATGGTATGGTATGCCGTGATTCAGTGCATACAGTCAGACGACAAATACAGTCAGTCACAGGCTATCCACACACCAATCCAGAGTGGGACGTGCATGGTAATCTAACGCTGCTTGCTAATCGCCACAACAGGAAACAGAGCAGAAGAGGAAAAGATGATCTATGCACCAATCCAAAACAAGAGTTCAGATGGCATGCAAGAGCTTGCTAATCTCCTATATTCTGAGTTTCAAATAATTTTTGTGTTGCGCTCCACAAACTTCACGGAAAGGAAACCGGGACGTCAGAAAGCGGCATCCTGGTTGTTTTCTTTATTTTACAAAAGCGAAATGCTTTGTATTTATTGTGAGTGTACACAAATAAAAACAGATCCTTTGCAGTTTTGAACAATGAATTTCAAATTACTGTTATCTGTATGACCATAAATGATTTCTGCTGTTATAATGAGGCAGCTAGGCAGAAAAAGACTAAAGGAGTGCAAAAACTAATCTCTGCACAAGTTTTATTTTTCATTATTATATTTATTTTGTACTTTTATAGCACAAGAGATGCACAAGAGATTCCATTTTGTTGCTGATTGTGACCAAATAACTTGTTTTTTATCAGCCCTACAAAAAACATATTCTATGCAAGAGTGCATTGCTGTTTACTGCTTTAACACTAAAGGAGGCTGTACTGTACCAACTACCTCAGGGGGGACTAAATTCTGACTTTACTTTGCACTATTGTCTGTTCAAAATAATAATTAAACCTAGCAATGGGGATTATTTGCTTTTTCCTGTTGTACCGAACTCGTGTCGAACTGTGACCCCTAAACAGAGGTACCGTACTGTGACTTTTGTGTACCATTATACCCCTAGTATAAAGTGTATATATATAATGTAATTATTTTATGTTTCTTTTTTTCATGTTTCATTTAATTTTTTGTTTTAGCTTTGATAATATTACTGTAGAAACTTAACTACAGTGATCTTCTGTTGTTCTCAGGCTGTCAGGGTGGCTGTATTTTACTCAAGCCCTCAGAGGCTGGATGTGTACGTTAAAAATAGTTTGGTTGGTCCAACAAATGCTCAGTGGAATGCGGGCAAAACTGACTACACTCTGCTTGAGCCAACTTATACAGGTAGAGTACAACACAATAATGCAAGTTAATACAGCTCCCCCTGCAGGCCAGACACATCACAATTCTTACATTGATTACTCTCTGCGCTCCTAAGGGCAATATGTTCCCAGTTTCAACTCCAGTCACGGCTCCAACTTCTTTGACCAGGACTACAAAATGCTGAACATACTTCTCCGTGGCTCAGAGCCGGTCGAA
Organism: Gobio gobio; assembly: GCF_949357685.1. Classification (NCBI taxonomy): domain Eukaryota; kingdom Metazoa; phylum Chordata; class Actinopteri; order Cypriniformes; family Gobionidae; genus Gobio; species Gobio gobio. The sequence goes on from NC_137104.1 coordinate 37,766,772, forward strand.
ATCCGCACCTCCCCGGTTTTGTTCCTGGCCTTCAACCTCCCAGCCATGACTGAGGCAGAGTTCTTTGGGCCAAATCTGATCAATAATCTGGCTTTATTTCTGAAAATACCGGCGACCAAGATTCGAATCACCAACATCATCCGTGAGGGTACTATTGCGAGAAGGAGGCGTTCGACTGGACTGACGGTGCAGGTGGAGATCAGGGAGCCCCCTGTTCAGACATCCACCAATAGCACCACTGGTAAGAACAAGAATAAAATGTATGACAAATACAGCCTTTAGATCACAATATATATAAATATTTATATACCATCTGCAGAAGAAGACCAACAGTTTGCGGACCTGAAGAACATTGCTGACGATTTGGGCCGCGCTGCTGTCTCGGGCAATCTGAGTCAGTCCATTGGCTTCAATGTGTCATCCCTGGGCATCATTCCTCCTCCACCCTCTTCCAGTGACCCGTCCTGGAATGATGTAAGATGCTAATCCAATCACATGACCAAATCCTCTAACATTTTAAAATGTTATAATGGAAATTTTAACTGAAATGTACACAGCAAAGTTGATAGTTAAAGGAATATTCTGGGTTCAGTACAAATTAAACTTAAAAAGTGTATGAGGCCAATCCATAAACATTAAAATATTCACCTTTTCAATCCACTTGTTAAGTCTGACATCACGAGTCAATGTTTTTGGGTCCAAGCGATCTATTAGATGCCAAAAGCAAACAACAAATTGTTAATATATACTCACTGTGTGCTGTAATACTACTGAGAAATCATGATCTTAACATTTATCTCTATACCGAAATCCCAGATGGCCAGAAAGTGAATCATCTTTTATGAATTGTTAAAATATTGCATAACACTTCAGAATACTGATTCATCATTAATGAATAACAACACAGGAACAAATGAGTAATGCATTATTGACACTCTAGTAACTACTATAGTAACTTTCTTTTTTAAAGAAAATGAGGGATAAAATACATTTTTGTTGTAATCAACAGTGTCACAAATGCTGTTCATTGAGCTTAATAGTTGCTGTACTGTAAAGCACCGAACATGGTTTTCCTTATTTGAACTGTAAATGTCTCTCTCTTAGGTGGCCACTCAGGAGGTGACCCGTGAAGACCAGCTGGTGGAGACGGTCAAGACAGTATCATCCCTGGTGGTGGTGGTGCAGCCAGTGGCTGGATCTTCTCCCGGACCCCTCAGTGTGCAGCCCAGCATCATGGCTCTGGACGCAGCGGTGAGATTTCATTAAGAATATCTGATGCTAGTTTTCAGTGGCCGGTTGCACCAGCTGTGTGAAAGGAACATAGTTTTGACAAAGTGGCACTAAGTTACAACTTGTGTCTTTTATTCTTTCTGTGTTAAACTCATGCGTGTCATTTGTTCAGAGATTGCAGTGTTCGTAAATGTAATGGAAATATTATTAGACCTTTTAAATGCTCTTCCTCGTTTAATTTGTTCATGATAGTTGTTAGTAATCTCTAATGATAAGATTTGTGTGTTTGTTGTCATAGTTTAAAATATATCAAGTGCCCCCAAATTATTTGTTTTTCTTTACCACTCATATTTTAATATTCATTTGTCTGTATGAGTGTGTAGTAGGTCTGTTTTATTGGTTGTTGTCTTCCCTCTTCCCATCCTCTACACTCCCACTTTTCCACAGCTTTTTCTTTTTCAAATCTTAGGTGTGATCAGTACTAAAACAGGTTGTTTTTTTTACCCTTTAAGAACTTATGAATGGCTGGTGCAACCCCAGTTGATTACTAGGAAACCACACCTGGTATCGAATAAGGAGAGCTTCTTTTTTGTGCATGTCTGTTTCCAGGGTGACTGTGTGTCCGTGGGTGTGACGACTCTAACCATGTCAGCTGTGCTCAAAGATGCTACAGGGAATCCAACAGCAGGGCTTTACGGAAACACCACCATCCCGTTCAGTGGCTGCTGGGCCAATTACACTGACTTAGCCATCATTACAAGTGGTGGGTTGTCTTGATTTAGATTTTTTGGGGGTCACTGTCACTTGTTATTTTAAGCATTTACGATAATTTCTCTCTCTGTATCTCTTCTAAAGGTGACAACTTGAAGTTGGCCTTTACTCTGAATGAATGGAAGGCTGAGTCCAGATCTTTTACGCTCGGATCACCTACAACGCCGTCTTCTGTGGTCGTCACTACGGAAGACGATTTTCCCAGCATCTTTGACTCCGGTCCAGCTGTCTCATCAACATCTGTGTATCTGCTCATGATGTTGAGTACTTTACTCCTCCTGCTCAGAGGACTCTAGGAGAGATTAAAACCAATGAAGACGTGCACTCTTATAGATATATATATATATATATATTACATCGTCTTCTAATGATTTGCTTTCGTATATATACCCATATGCCTTTGTTTTCCCATATGATCTTGATCTGTAAGCTACAACTATTCATTCTGAGACAGTAGAACAACAAATAGCCTACAACTTTTAATTTTAACAAAGTTTTTTGTTTTGTTTATCTATTCCTATTACTTAACTTTGAAATATTATACATGTATATGCTTTCTTATATACTCAGTAAAATCAAATTCTAGCATACTTCTGTTGTCTTTTTTTCTACATTAAATTCTTGAACATATAGAATACAAACTTTAAAGGCGGCATGAAAACAATGTTGTGATATTTTCTTCCTTATTGTGTCATATCATGTCCGTGTGAAATGAATGTTGGGCGCCATAGGATGATCTCGTGAGTGACAGGTTGTCCCGTCTTCTGTCCAGTAAAGACGTCATCGGAGAAGAAGAGATATCTTGATATTCGTTTGTTTTGAAACATTTTAAATGCATTATTCAACAGCTGGAGGATGAGACAACGGTATATTGAGCAAAAACGTAAATGCTGATTACGTGAATCTCACTCAGAAAAAAAAAAACGTTTTGCACCACTAGAGGTAGGTAAAGTGGTGCTAAATCCTCACACTGACACATGCACAACTGAGAAAAAAACACAATCTGTCAATCACATTCACGATGAATTTAAAAGAGCGAAATTAAGAGAATTTAATTCCGTTTTTTCCAATCTAATGCCTGTATCTCATAGTCTCCACAGCAGTAGGGGAGAGTGGGCTAAGATGAGCCATTTTTTACTTGTGGTCCTCAAGATAAGATAAAATGAGGCAGAAGTACAATTAGTGTTGTAGTAAAGACCACCTAAACCGAGACCAAGTTGAGACCAAGACCAGCGTGTGCCGAGACCAAGACAAGACCAAGACCAGCGTGTGCCGAGACCGAGTCAAGACCAGACCAGCACTCCTTAAATTAATCTAAAAGATCCATATACTGTCTGAGAAATGACTTATATTGAATAATTAAACACAATTAGAATAGTAAGACACTATAGCGCTGTTACCAATCAAATCACTACCAATAAAATTCATGGCACAGAAGTTGCATCTGAATTGGTACGATTACACCTGCATAAATAATGTTCATATTAATTTAACATTAAAACATTAAAATTATTTAACCGTCACAGAATCCTTTATTCAACCGATTTGTTCAAAACAACCGATTCATTTAATAAGGAAACGTTGCCAAATTAGCAAAGACACAGTTTAAAATGTCATTTAATATTAACTTATTGTTTATAGAACGTTTGTATAAATCAATATAATTTGCAATCACGCTTATATATTTATGAAAACAGTTCTCTTGCTATTGCAATATTGCTTAATTATATTATATGTTATATTATATAAAACTAAATCTCAGAATTTTGTGGGCATTTATATTAATTTTGCAGTCCAAAATTCTCCGGTCTCGAGTACTACAACACTAAGTACAATGAAAGTATCTAAAGTATTTTCAGGATGTTTGCTATCGTTTTAAAGGATCAGAATACATCTATGACAAAGGGTTCTAAAAATATGACTTCTTATTTGAAAAAAAGTGTTCATGTGGCACAATTTACCCCAGGTTAGGAGTGAGTTGATCCGAGTCAGTGGGTAAATTGCACAATCTGGGTAACGGACCATCTAATTGAATCTGAATCAAATGTGAAATTTTAAAGATTTTCCTCTTTTAAAAACACCTAAAAATAATCAAATTTTATTTTACAAATAGTCATATTTCTTTCCTTAAAGCTAATTTAGACAACATAAAACCAACCAAATGACGTTGAAACTTCAATATCTTTAATTGTTTGTATTTCTGAAACAATATGTTAAACATTGTAACCTTCCCAAAAACATGCTAAACAGAGTTTGTTGAGTAAAATTAAATCAAATAAAAACTGAATTAGAATGAGTGAATGAATTGAAACTAATAAACATTTTAGTCAAAAGGTTCTTGGCATGGTAGTTTTTCTGTAATATTGAACATGTTAGGTCATACATCATAAGCAAACTAACCAGTGGCGACTGGTCAATAGAGGGCGCTGGGGCATGTATACAAAAATGATATAAAAGTGAAATAAAATAAAATAGTTTACTCATAAGATGTGCTGGCTGTTAGTAAGAGCCTCAGCATTTAATAAAAATTGGCTTTGATGGGTTAACTATTTTATATGTTCTTCAATATGTTTCATGCCGTCTCATGCGTGAGGGACGCCCGACAAATGGATGTCTATCTGAGTCTAAAAATATACGAGCAGCATGTGACCTGAATCTGGTCTCTAATTGGTTCTTAAAGATCCTCCTCCGGACGCAGGTCGTTGCGTCCCTGGCGAATCAGAATTGGATGCGTGTTATTTTATCCAATCTGATTGGTTCTCGTCACCTGTCATTCAACTTTACACTCTTGGCCACTAAAGTGAAAGTGCGCGGGCGACAGTGTCACTCCGATGATCCTTTCGTAGAGATGGCAGCAACGCGATTTACAAATCCAGCAGCAGCAGGCCAGTGACAGAGGATGAAGCTGCACTCGGAGCTCCACGCGCTTGTTATGAGAAACGTAAGTTAGGTGGCTGGCTGGATGTGTTGTTAGCAATGCCCTTTATTGCTTTCCCTGTCTTTTATTTCAAAGTGTTGGTACTGAAGTTTTGTGGACAACAACGGGGTAAGAGACCTCAAATATCTGACTGAACAATGCAAATGTCATGACACTACTGAGATGACTGACTTTAATCAGAGAGTCATTGAGAAATTTGCTGGCCAGAAAGAAAGGAGAGCAAAATTTATGTTCAAGTAGTCAACATGCTAGTCTGTTGTGGCTGTTTTCTTTTGTTTTTCATTTCCTCATTCAATTATATGTGGGAAATGAATTTGTAAAAAGATAAATGTGAAGACACTGTTTTCTCATTAATGCTTGAATTTAGTCAACATGCATTTTGATACTGCCCAGTATCGACTTTTCGATACTTTTTTTTTTTTTATACTGCGAGGGTCGACTTTTCGCTGCTGAGGATTGCATTGACACAGTAAAGTCCCCAGGTCCAAGATGGCTCGTTAATCTGACACTTAACAAAAGAAAGCAGGCCTGTCAGCTAGACACGGGAGCCATTGTAATGTTATGAGCCGTGCAGTCAAAGAGACACTGGACCCAGAAAGCCCCCTGCAGCCGAGCACAACAAGGCTGAAATTGTATTCTGGTACCACAATGCTTTCCCTGGGGCGATTTCACACAGAATGCATCGTGAAGGGCACTAAACACAAACTAGTGTTTGAAGTGGTTGAAGCCAATCAAGAGCCATTACTGTTGGGTGACACATGTGAGCGGCTAGGACTCATGAAATTTTCCATCCCAGAGGAGCTTCATAGACTGGCTGCATGCTCAAACACGCCTCTCACAAAGCAACAGTTAACTCATAATTTCAAGGACGTGTTCAATGACCCAGTCGAGTCAGTACCAGGAGAGGTCCGGTTTGTGCTCGACAGCAGTGTGTCGCCTGTGCAATGCGCGCCACGGAACTTGCCGGTCGCGTTGAAAGCTAAAGTGAAAGAACAACTGGACAAGTACATGAGAGACGGACACATCACAAATGTCACTGAACCTACAGCATGGATCAGCAACATGGTAGTCATAACCAAGCCAGACAAAGTAAGAATATGTATAGACCCAAAACACCTGAATGAAGCGCTTCACAGATCGCACTACCACATGCCAACACTGGAAGATGTTCTGTATAAACTACCCAAAGCACGTCTATTCACGCTGGTGGACTTTCGCGATGCCTTTCTGCACTGCAAACTGGACAATGAAAGCAGTTTAATGACAACGTTCTGGACACCATGGGGGCGAATGAGATGGTGTAAACTGCCTTTCTGCGTTTCTGTGGCACCAGAAATATATCAACGTAAGCAACACGAGCTGTTGATGGGACTCCGTGGCATAAAGCCCATAGCGGATTAAATTTTAGTTGTTGGTTGCGGTGACTCAGATGCAGAGGCAGAGCTAGATCACGACAGAAATCTCTGCGCTCTGATGGAACGATGCAGAGCTGTGAAACTACGGCTGAGCGAAAGAAAGTTGCAATTCAAACTGAAAGGGGTGCACTTTCATGGGCACATATTATCAGCGGAAGGGTTACGAATTGACCCGCATTATGTCCCGCAGACTTAGGACAGGACTTCCTATGGCAAACAGTTTACTGTTCCCCAAAGTGGTCGAAGGAGTTTCTGAGAAATTGAGGTGGAAACGGCGCATGACGAAATTCCATTTCGACGCGAGAGCCACAGATCTCCCAGAGCTTAATGTCGGCGAACACATCAGAATGAAACCACTGCCTGGAGATCGCACGGGCCGGTGGCAGAGAGGCCAGTGTCTGGGAAAGGTGAATCCGAGGTCTTATGTGGTGGATGTAGATTGCACATTATACAGGCGCAATCGTGTGGATTTGCGGACGGCAGAGCACTCTCAGTTTAATCACCAAGAGGCAGGGATGAAGGAGAGCAGCCAGGGTTCAGTGGCTAGCGACGGTGAAACAGCAATCAGAGAGCGTGACGCATCGGACAGCACAGATTGTGGGCCAGAGCAAGTTCAGGAATGAAGGCTGTCAGTGTCTAACAAGCCTACCCAGCTGGGAACCCCCGATCATTACACGTAGTGGCCGTCAGTCACGGCCACCACAGAGACTTCACTTGTGAGTTCTGCTGAGTGTCACAGACAGGATAATGCAGTTCAGTTTCGGTAATGCACAGCATAAGTTTGGCTAGCAAACTCTTAGTTCATGTTCAGAGATGTTAAATATCGGAGGGGCTTCTTAGGGAAGTATGGCAACTCTTTAAAGAAAGAGAGATGTTATGGTAAAATGCCATGTATGATCTGTATAAAATAAAGACACACACTGTGATTCAGCTCCTGCTTATTTTATTGAATAGTATACAAACATGTTGTCAGAAGTGAGCACTAGAGCCTGAACATGGCCTTAAACAGCATTCCTGCCCCCAATGGCATGCGGATGTCGGGGGAAATATAAAAAAACTGTGACAATTTCCGAGCTGAATTTGAGGACTATGAACTAGCTACCGGGCTGATTGAGAAGCCCGAAGAGGTGAGAGCAGCAGCACTGCGGCGATTAATGGGCAATCAATGTCGGCATATGTACAGTCACAATAGTGAGGTGTTGAGCGAGGAACAAATGAAAGATCCGAAAGCCATACTTGATGCCTTGGGAAACTACTTTAAGCCGGCAAAAAATGTAATCTACGAAACGTATATGCTCAGTTGTTGCAAGCAGGACGTGGACGAGCCTATTGACAGCTTCCTCACAAGGCTGCGGGAACGAGCATCGACCTGCGAATACGGGGAGCTCAAAGATTAAATTATTTGTGATAGACTTGTCCTGGGCATTGCCAATGAGAACACTAGGCGGCGCCTGTTGCGTGAACGCCAGCTGACTTTGTCACAGGCTGTGGAAATATGCAGATTCGCAGAAGCGACGGAACAGCGCATAAAAGCAATCGACAACACAATCAGTGACACTATGAACATTGCACAAGCACAGAGGCTGAAACGCCTGGATGGTGAAGTGAATAATGAACAAACGTTCAGAACTGTGACTTGCAAATATTGTGGGGGTAGTCACAAGAAAGACAGAGAACAGTGCCCCGCATATGGAAAGACTTGTCGATCACATGGTGTATCTAATCATTTCGCCAAGGTTTGTAAAGCCCGTCAGAGAGCCGACAGGTTAATGGGCACATATTATCAGCGGAAGGGTTACGAATTGACCCAGAAAAAACGAAAGCAGTCCTGGCAATGCAAACACCACAAGGCGTAAAAGTAGTTCAGCGTTTCATTGGATTTGTTACGTATCTGGCCAAGTTTCTCCCTCGGCTTTCAGAGGTGTGCGAGCCGCTTCGCAGGCTTCTGGACAAAGATGTAGCGTGGCATTGGCTCCCCAAGCACGACTAGGCGGTTCAAGAACGGGGACAAACCCGTTCTAAAGTACTATGACATTGACAAGCCAGTGACAATACAAAGTGATGCCAGCAAGAACGGCTTGGGCTGCTGCCTGCTGCAGCAAGGGCAACCTGTGGCTTTCACTTCTCGGGCGCTTACGCGAACAGAACAAAATTATGCCCAAATTGAGAAGGAAAGCTTTAGTATCGTGTTCGCATGTCAGAGGTTTCATCATTATCTGTATGGCAGGGAGATAATCACGGCTGAAACCGACCATAAACCCCTCGTGACAATTTGTAAGAAACCACTCCTGAGTTCTCCCAAACGCCTCCAAAGCATGATGTTACAGCTTCAGAACTATAACCTGAATGTTGTATACAAACCTGGTCCTGAGATGTACATAAGTGACACACTGAGCAGAGCACCGTTCGACAAGCAGGTGTCCAACGAGCCCGGACAACAACAACATGCTGTGAGTACAATGGACATCGCCAAGGCTGTGTTCTCTTTCAAGACCAAGTCCTACACCTCAATGTGACTGATGCCAGTCTCCGTCAAATTGTAACTGAGACCAAAGCTGACGACGCATTGCAGGACCTGGCAAAGATCGTGCTAATTGGCTGGCCTGAGCGCAAAGAAAACGTGTCGATCTCAGTGCGCGAGTACTGGCCATTCAGAGATGAACTGAGCGTTCAGAATGATGTGCTCTACAGAGATCAATGTGTATCGGAGGAGACACCTGTTACAGACAGGCGAGGGAAACGCTGTTCTGGCCTAACATGAGAGGTGAGAAAAATGATTATGTGACTAATTGCCCCGCATGTAATGAGAATGCACACAATCAGCAAAAAGAAACGATGATGTCCCATGAAATCTCTGTGCGCCCCTGGCAAATCATGAGTATGGACCTGTATGCGTACGGTGGCAGAGAATTTCTTATTATAGTGGACCACTACTCAGATTACTGGGAAATTGATCAGTTGCCAGATATGAAAGCGGACACAGTCATTACATGCTGTAAAGTGACAACACAGATTGTGGGCCAGAGCAAGTTCGGGAACAAAGGCTGTCAGTGTCTAACAAGCCTACCCAGCTGGAAACCACGATCATTACACGCAGTGGCCGTCAGTCACGGTATTGATGGTTCCATCCGATGGTTTTGCAGTTGTGATCGTGTCCTTCCATGTTGAGCGAAGACACGACGGTGAACTTGCATGGTTGCTTCGACTCTGTCGAGGTTGAGGAAGTTGCACATGGCGTGAGGAGTTTGGGCCATGGCCGTGTGGTGGCATCGGGTTTCCACACACATGGCAAATGTTGGATTGACCCCGGATTCAAAAGCTGGATTGCATTTTTATCTTGTCCCATCTCACCAACTGTTTAATACTCGTACATCCAAACGTAGTCAGAGAAGGGCCTCATCTTCCTACCGATCGCATGAACGTAGTCGCATCCTCTCAAACTGCCCAATGAATAACTCAATTCTCATTGGCTACCTGCCAATATGACCTATATGATGATTTCTTAAGTATATGCATGCTCCCCATATTTCTTATGTTTGCGTGATGTAAGAGCTATCTTAAACGCTCAAAATTGCTCTGTATAGAAGATGCACTGCCTTCATGTCTTTAAACCAAGGCATGTTTGATGTCTAAGGGCCCTATTTTAACGATCTGAAACGCGAGTGTCAAAGCGCGAAGCGCAAGTAACTTTGTGGGCGGGTCTCGGCGCTGTTGCTATTTTCCCGGCGGGATAAATGGCTCTTGCGCCCGGCGCAAATCTAAAATGGGTTGGTCTGAAGTAGCTTCATTATTCATAGGTGTGGTTTGGGCGTAACGTGAATAAACCAATCCGAGCGTCATCCAACATTCCCTTTAAAAGCAGGTGCGCAAGTTCCATTATGGATTGCTATTATTATGGCGTATTTACCAGGCGCACACCAGGAGCGGTTCACAGCCGAGGAGATTGATGTGCTTGTAAGAGCAGTGAAAGACAGAGAAGTGAAGTTGTAATGTTGTACATTATGGTAAAGGTGATTTCACAGTCTTTTTTTTTTTTCAGTCATTCAGTTTTTTCAGTTTTTCAGTCGATTTTTTTTCCTGGTTCTTGACGAACAAACCAATTTGTCAGATGTCCTTATATACATATTTGTCTTGCCACTATTGGGCAAACAGGTCTTATCCTTAATTATTACAATTAGCCTGAATCATTTGTAAGCTAGATTTATGCCTATTTTTTCACATCTTCGTGGCACACCACAATGATTTCCGTCATCTCATGTGTTAATATTTTTTTAGTGTAACAATTTATGATTTGCAAAAATAACTGTTGCATCTGTGTAGATTACATGAGCAAAGTATATGCGCGTTGTGCACGCTATACATTATGGTCAAGCATGCGCCCTTAAAATAGCATAATGAACAACGCGCAACGCGCCACTGACTTTAGACTAGGTTTTTTCTGGTCAGTGGCGCAATTGTTTAATGGAACAGCAAAATAGCACCAGGGATTGTTTGCGCCGGAACACGCCTCCTTTTGTGCGCTGAACCGCCCAGGTAGCGCAAGTACATTCACTAGTTTAGCGACGTGCTTCTGTGGAGGGAAAAGCGCGCTTTGCGCGGGTGCAAAATAGGAATGACACATGCGTCGGTGTACAAAGTCAATTGCGCTGGGTGCAAGATAGGGCCCTAAATGTTCCTTTTTCTTTGTCTTAGTCAATTGTACAAAGTATATGATTATGAGATGTACAGCTAGTATGTTTAGTCCTTTTGAAGTGAAACTTTACTAGTTCTGGCTTCCAGCAAGAACATTCCATTGAGTAATAAAGTTTGAACAAAGAAAGTCTCTCCCGCCTGAAATTCACACCAACGATTGGTCGTCTCAGGGAAAATGGGCGTAGTTAATGGACTTTAAAGGACATAAACACCCACACATTTGTTGCTCAGTCAACTTGCAAGGACTCCGACGAGACAAACTTCTTTTTCTTTCTTTCCTTCTCGGCAAAGACACGCGCTCTAACCTTTAAATTTCCCGCGGACCGACCAAAGGACCTAATGGAGAGAGAGCTTCAGCGCACGGAAACTCTGAGAAACTCCAACGCACTCATCTTGCTTAATTCAACACAAAACCCCATGCAAGTATATTTTATCGAGCTATGCGTTAAAAGATTTGTGCCCCTATTTTCAGGCGATATTCGTTGCTGGCTCTCTGTGGTTATTTGTCTGTGAAAGTGCCATTACTCTGTCCTCCCTCTATTTCTATCCTCTTCTTTCTCTTTCGTTACTTTCGTTATTCTGTATATACATGTATTCTTGATTGTAGTCGTATGTAATCCTAGCATTAGTTATTAAACCAGTTTATCCATGTTTAATTAGGGCCCAAGCCCAAAGGGCGCAGAGCCCTATTGTTCTTCCTCAGATTATTCTTTGTTTTTTTTTTTTTTTTTTTTTTTTTTTTTTTTTCGACTTCTCGGGTACTTTTGGGGCACTTAACATGCTCGAAAACTCTTGAAACTTCGCACAGGCGTCGGAATGCGCGGCCATCAGAGCCGGGCTGAAGCTGGTACCCGGGCGTGGCAGGGGGGCTCGACAGCGTCCCCTTAAGTGGGGTCTGAAAACTTGGTCCATATATCAAACACACTTGCACGTACATGTATGAAACTCGGTACACATATAGACCTCATCGGGCCAAACAACTTTCGTGCTCATAGTTATGCGTCAGCCCAACAGGAAGTGAGCTATAATCGGTTGTTCGGAAAACCCATGCTCTGGAATTTAATATACTCCTCCGAGGCCATTGTTTCGATCATCGCCAAACTCGGTCAGCATGAAGAGAACATATCCAGGATGCTAAATTGCGAGCGGATTTTTGATATCTCAAACGGTTTGGCCGTGGCGAAGCAACGAATTTATGGCGAGAAAAGGGAAACAGGAAGTGTGTTATAACGTCAGCAAACATTGACTGATTTGGATGAAACTTCAGCTGTGTGTTCGTTGTAAGAGGCCGATCACATGGATATGACTTTTGTGAGTCAAAGTTATAGCGCCACCAACTGGCAGCAGGAAGTGTGTCACTTTCAAAAATGCTTTGAATCACCATCTTATTTTCACCCCATTTACTTCAAACTTCATCAGTATAATGTGAAAACATGACAGATAGAGACGTATGAAATGGATTCCTGAAATTTCAAATACTGTTGCCATGGCAACGTGTCAAAGTTTAATAATCTTTTGGCTGTTTTGAGGCTCTTAGCATGCTTGAAATTGCTTGAAACTGCTTGAAACTCAACACACACATCAGAGATGTCAGTCAGTACACATTGGCAAAGCATCAGAAATGGGCGGGGATGAGGGCCTCTCTAGCGCCACCTTTTGACAAAAGTGGGGGGGTTAGTTTTATCTTCAGTCACCAAACCCGGTACATATATTGTTCTCTTCGAGCCGGACAACTTTCTAATTTACAGTCATTAGCTCCGACCAACAGGAAGTCAGATATTTTGGTTTTAAGGTGAATTTTTGGTTAAATCGGGGTCTGAGTTTTTACGTTCTCCTCGTAGGCGATTTATTCAATCTCCACCAAACTCGGTCAACATGAAACAAAGATACGGAAGATGCTAAAATGTGAACGGATTTTGGATATCTCAAACGGTGTTGCCATGGCGAGGGATTAAATAAGGACAAAAAAGAGGAACAGAAATTGTCTCATATCTTGTAAAATCATATTTTGATTTCAATTAAATTAAGATTGTATGTTTGGCAATTGAACTTAGATTAATTTTAAATGACTATACTATTTTTCAGATGAATATATATATATATATATATATATATATATATATATATATATATATATATATATATATATATATATTTTATAAATATTTATTTGTATAATGTATTGTGCCTGTGTGTGCCCTCCCCTCAATGAACACAAGATGGCAGCATTGTGTTAGTTTTGAAACAGGATAAAAAAAAAAACATTCCATCTCTTCAGGGATTTGTGTGTGTGTGTGTGTGTGTGTGTGTGTGTGTGTGTGTGTGTGTGTGTGTGTGTGTGTGTGTGTGTGTGTGTGTGTGTGTGTGTGTGTGTGTGTGTGTGTGTGTGTGTGTGTGTGTGTGTGTGTGTGTGTGGACTGGTAATCCCTGATGTTGGGTGCTGCCCCTTTAAGGACGTTGTTCCGGTGAGCGCAAGTGATGTGATCGTGCAGGAAGAAGTGCAGGGAAAAACAAACTGAACTTAGAGAACTGAGTGAGAAAGCCATGTTGATCTCAAATGAAGATTTGAACATTTAATAATTCCAGCTAAAACTATTATCTTACATTATATTCCCAGCGTGGTGAGTAGTGTTATGTTGTTTAAGTGTTGTGATGGTTTGTGTATCACTATGAAGATCGCTATTTGCGATTAGCGCCTAAACGCCTATATGTTATATATTTGTTTTGTTTTAGACATTTACAGTTTGTATTGCCTGTAAAATATGTTGCATTTAGTTAAACAAAGTTTAATGCTTAGTACACAAAGCTGATGTTACAATGTTTTAGAAACGTATTTGGTGATGTGAACATTACTAGATAATAATTGTGAATTGTTTTGTGTTTGCAGTTTGACCACACACGCACACACATAAATGTGCACAAATACTCAACTAAAGTACCACCAAACTCGGTCAACATGAAACGGAATGACTATACTATACTTTTTTAAGACCTTCTCAAAATATTTAAAGACCTCATCGGCGATGAGAACTACTGTTGAGCAATAAAATAAAAATATATAATCATAAGCTATAACAAAAATATATATTAAATTAGGTGAGTGGATAGTTAAAAAAAATTGCAATTACAAAAAGTAATTCTTGAAAAAACATCTCTGGACTAATTTTATAAAATCTAAAAATGTTAATGAAAAGGTACAAATTACTTTGTGTTCTTATTAAATACATTTATAAAAAAAACTATTTATATTTAATTTATATATGAATGTAAATAATTATATGGGCCTACACAAATAATATAACATTTCAAGATTTATAGTTTATTGTAAACGTAATGTGCAGCTCTGTAAAGGGGCAACAAATATATGATAGATACGTGAGAACAAGATTTTTTTTAATCATCTTTAAGTGCACAAAACTATGAAAATATATGAAAGCGTGGCACAATGCGCTTATGCGCATCCCGGGTGCAGAATGATGCGCTTAAAGCAACATGGAGTCAGAGGGCGCAGTGCACCGCGAGTGCACATTAAAAAGTTCACGGCATAAAGAAACGATGAGCGTTGAGCGCACAAATCCTAGTCTACTATGTATATCGGTCGGTTTCTTCACAGTTTTAAATTCCGGTTATTGTGCGTGTGATGCCTTGTGTTGTCACCCGGGTAGGGAGCACAACATCGTTCAGAAACCGCTAGATAAACTCCAGGAAGATAAATTATTTTATCTGCATATCAAGTATTATAACGGGAATATATCATCTTGGAGTGAGCTTTACCGAGCAGCTGACTGACTGTAACCAAACACGACGCGCAGTTTGAATGCTGAACGGAGAATGATGGACAGCTACAGCGGAGGAAAGACATTCAGCTATGGAATGGCTTTAGATGACTTTGTACTAGCAAATCATAAAATACTAATAAAGATTGCTGAAAGATCATGTGACAATATATATTTCTGATGATTATTTAATTACCACGACATGCCTAATCTGAGCAAGTGACTGCCTGTCTTGAGTTTTGTCGACAGACGGAGGTGGCACGAAATGTGACGGAGGCGGCCGCTATGCAGGAAAAACCATAGAAAAACCCTGCGGTCATTGTTTAAACTCATCCTACTCCAACCAGGAGTCCGCAAATTTACATTTCCCCATTTCGGAGTCTGTTTCGCAACGTGTGGAGGGCGACACATCACCTAACTGCGCATTTCGCAAAATACGTGACATCACCCATAGACGGTGTGCGCGCCCGAGCTGGTCTCACTGACATATCACTATTCAGACAGGACTAGTTTTTGTAAATTATATTTGAGTTACAATTCTCATCACCCAACATCTGTGATTTCAAATATATTCAAAATAATGTTTTCAGAGATTGAAGTAAAAAAAAACTTTCTCCCACCATTTAGATTTTATTTCTTTTTGTTGTTAAAATCTTGTGAATCTTGTGTGTGTGTGTGTGTGTGTGTGTGTGTGTGTGTGTGTGTGTGTGTGTGTGGGCATGTTTTTGTGAAATATCAGGACACAAATGGACACCCAACACCCAACCTTTTTTCAGTCATTTTATCATACGTTACGCTAGGGGTGTAACGGTACAGATTGCTCACGGTTCGGTTTGTATCACGGTTTAAGGTTCACCATTTCGGTACGGTTCAGTATTTGTTATGTTCAGGGAAAAAAGGACTACTGTCAAATAAAAAAAAAGAAAATAATAAGAACAAATCATTTAAATACAAGCAGCAGCACAAATAAATACTATTGAGCAAAGATAATAATAAAATAAACTATGCTTTCCAGGTTTTTCAGGTACGTCTAACATTAGTTTTCAGGTACAGAAATTGATCAAATGTAAAATAACATTGCATATATGACTGTATAAATTAAAGATTAATCCTATTAAACTTACAAAAGTTATTCAATCAAGAGCAGTGAGTGATGCCCTTGTCTTTTGTTTGACATTAAACAGACAGCAGTAAAGGCTACTGCCCCTTTAAGACCTCGGATATGCGTCGTCTTTTCTGGACTGTATAAAGCTTACTTAAGCCATATACAGACTATGTCTGCTAGAATACTCATCAATATGTTGACATACTTTTTGCGTGAGTTTGTCCGTTCAAGAGCAAGACTTGAAAGAGAACTCAATATTTGCGCGCTGAGAGACGTGTGCGCGCTCTTGGATGAGTGCACGGAAAATTTTCTCACAGTGCGCGCGACTTCTCATTCGCGTCTTCTGGCACTAAACCAGATAGTTGCGTGTTCTGAGTTAACACAATCAGAACTTAAAAATACGGGATATTTTACGGGAAAATACTAAAACGGGAAGACAGCGGGAAAAGAGCTAAAATACGTGAGAAACCCGGAAAAAACGGGAGGGTTGACAGCTTTTGTATGTGTGTGTGTGTGTGTGTGCGATATGTAGGCTTAGGGGTAGTGTAGGGGGATAGAATGTACAGTTTGTACAGTATACAAACCATTAAGTCTATGGAATGCCATCTGCCTGTCTTTCCCCTTCCCCCTGTCTATCTGTGTGTGTGTGTGTGTGGGGGGGGGGGGGGGGGTCTCTCTCTCACCCTGTGAGTTTGTGTGTGTGCCTTTCTCTCAGTCCTTCCCCTCCCCCTCACTCTCACTCTATCATTGTGTGTGTCTGTGTGTGTGTGTGTGTGTGTGTGTGTGTGTGTGTGTGTGTGTGTGTCTGTGTGTGTGTGTGTGTGTGTGTGTGTGTGTGTGTGTGTGTGTGTGTGTGTGTGTGTGACTTTCTCTCTTGATCATAATTTAACCCTTTCATATAGGCTATCACAAATAACTATCACTTGAAATAAAAACGTCATGTGATGTGTTTGCCAAGATCACGTATGATGCACATGTCTTTAAATTAATTATTTACTGATATAATATAAATGTATTCAAACATAAATTTCACATGATTTTATAAAAGTGGCTATTTATAATAAACTTCCATAAAATGTAGACACGCATCTTACTCTTACCTGACACTGATATTAAAATCATCTTTGCAGTTTCTGTGATTTGGCTCCATTTATACATTTTTTATTAAAAAAATTTTATTGGACCACCCATATTGAAATGAAAGCATGTTTTATGGTGCATAAGATTGGTGCACAAACGGTAGCTAAGGTAGCTCAAAAACACATGAAGAGAAGTGTTAGAATAAAACAACATCAGCATTCGAATGGTATTCTGAACTCATTCCAATTTGACCTTTGACATAATCTGACATGAAATTCATATAAATTTAATTGATCTCATAGATGTGGCTGTTGTGGTTTGTGGTCATAGCAGCACCAACTGCTGCAGTTAATGTGGTGAATTCAGATGACTTTGACATAGTCCTTTTATGTTTTCCCATTTTAAATGCCTATTGCCTGCCGTGCACAGTTAAACTGATGCCACCGGGGTGGCGGTGCCACCGGCTTGGGCCCGTCATCGCTGCTCGCAGCTTTAATTGTCATTGTTTCTGCTCACAAAACACGAGTCACTTTAATGTTTAAGATCTTGCTACAAGCCTACACGGAGTATTATTGAATACGTAAATTAATATCTGGTTCGGAAAGTTACCCTTCGTGGCAGAAGGATAATCTTTCTGAAGATTAGATAAGAAAGTTTGAGACCTTGCGAGAGCTGATAAAGATTGTGTTGGTTCGTTAAACGAACAGAGCTGATCTGAATTCATTCTTAAAAGGTTATTCTAGCCTCTTGGTTTGAAGTATACATATATATTCGTAGTTAATCGCAATTCATTGTTGTTAACTGCGTGTATATTTTGTTCAAATATTCAGGCTGGGTATTCACCCTTTGGGTAATTTTAGAGATTTATGATATGATCCCAGCCCTTCGTGATCGATCATGGTAACTGAATACTAATGCCCATAATTCCCTAATGAGCTAATTTTTTATTTAATTATATATGTAACCCTAAGATGCTACACCGTTTGCACTCCAAAAAATCACTGTAAGAGCTGAACAAATAAAGCAAAGAAGTACGCATTAACGCCTTGTACACAAATTCTCTCTCCATAGCATTATCGTTAACATACAGCGGAATACTCAAAAATAGTGATGTGACATTTGAACCGAGGCATCGGAGCTTGTGTCGAGAATATAAATGGGCATGCCAGATGAAGCCCCGATTCGAGGCTTGTGTTGTTGATGGAGAAATCACATGACCAATGACAAACAAGGCCTCAGTTTGTATGGAATACGTCATCGGTTTAGCCTGACAAGCCAGACCCACATTAAGATGTTGGGTCTGGGAACTCACCATTGGCAGGGCTCAATCCGAGGGGCGGGATAAACGGTTGTCTTTCAAATTCCCTCTGCACGCAATAGAATGGCGCTACAACCAACCAGAGCAACGAAGAAGGTGAAGCGGAGCTAGTTGATAGATTAAACTTTTGCCGTATCCGGTCGGAAAAACTCTGAACACATCTTCCTTTCTTAAGAATGACTTCAGTGCCTTTGTTATTTTCTCAAAGAAAAGCTCAAATAACTCCAAGTCTTCCAGAGTCAAGGCCAAAGACGATTCGAAATCCTGACCAGAGTTTGGTTTTTCCAGCTAGCAAGCCAACGGAGAGTTGCTAGACTACCCTGGCTGCAAATTAGATTTACTGCCGCTAGGGTGCGTGTTAGAAAGGCAGAGTTCAGTGCGCATGCTCTGCTTTCAGTCAGTCATCATAAGCCCAGAGAGCAGAATGTACGAGCGGGACTGTGTGTGCAGAGTGTGCGTCAATAAGTAAATGTAAGTTGACTGTTTACCAAGTTAATGCTAGATGCTGGTTAAAGAGTTTATCGTGTCCTGTCGATTGCACGTGAACGTGCTTGATTGTGTTTAATAATAACTTGCAATTCATATTATATACATTGCCACCAGTGTTTGGTTTGTATGCATGTTTGATCATCACTTTAACAGCTGAGGCACTTGCTATTTCAAGTTAATGAACGCGATGTTTCTAATTACGTGCTTTCAGTTAAATCACGTCATAATTAGTTTCGGTTTGAGCGTTTTATAATTTCTGACCACTAAGGGGCAGTATTGGTTTAGAATTTCATTGCTTGGGTATTGATTCCTTTATTTTGTTCTAATTACTTGATAATTTCGTTACTTGAGAGATTTATGTTGGAAACAATGTTTTGAGAAAATGTTTGAGCAATAATACTCAGGACATATTGTTAATATATATTTATTCCTTTCTCTTTGTAGACCACAACACACACACACACACACACACACACACACACACACACACACACACACACACACACACACACACACACACACACACACACACACACACACACACACGTGCATCTATTCATACGAACCTGTGTACTGCTGTGTTGTGTACAGCTAAAGACTGCCAACAATTAAACCTTGTTTGCTTGGATCTGATCGAATCCAGAGTGTTCTTACTGACAACCCACTGAGGAAGCTAGATTTAAGCCATCACCAAATACAGCCCAACCCTTCCAGTACTACTATCGAACAAAAGGTCCTTCGAGCCGGATCTGGCATTTCTCATTGACAAATAATTGATCAGAATCAATATGCAACCTGAAGAAGCATCTGCACAGATTGTAAGACCTAGACGGCAAATTCATCTCCCTGCCTACCTTAGAGACTTTGACCTTACAACTGTGCGTCATCGAGCTGTCAGCCAGCCGGTATCACCTCACATAACACAGCATACACAATGGTTTGGAGATACTGCAGAGAACATCCCTTCACCTTCTACCAGAGTTTCGAGTCCCATAAGTCAGGATCCATGGGACACAGTGGATGAATGGTCCGTGGTTGCGGAGCGGGATCCTTCTTTCCAAGATATGGATAACATTAAACTGCAACAACCTAGCGCAATCTACGCCCCAGTGCAGTCAGGTCACCATCCTCAGTCTCCTCCATATCATCGTCCATGGGAAGAATACCAGTCTACGCCATTGCCACAGCCATCTTTCCCAGTACTAAAGACTAAAGACCCCAGCTCTGATACCATGGCTGCTCTGAACGAAAGGTTTGGCCAGCCACACAAGTTGGCACTCAAGAAGATTGCCAGAGTGATGGATTCCTCAGATATCCGACGAGGAGATATTGAGGCGTTTGACAATTTTGCTCTGCAGATAAGGGCTCTCATTGGTATGTTGGAGACTCTTGGAGATGAAGGCGAAGCCGAACTTCGATGTGGGTCACATGTAGAAAGACTGTTGAGTAAGTTACCTGCTGAAATGAGATCAGGATTTCGAAGACAGATGTATCACCATCCTGGGTCTGTGTATAACCTTCGTGAATTTTCGGAGTGGCTACAATATGAGGCATGGTGTCAAAGCAGTGAGGCACAGGTCAGTTACAAGAACCAGAAACCAGAACGTCGACGAGAAACTAAACCTATTTCTCGTTCAGATACCATCCTTCATGGAGCAGATGACATTGTCACGAAGGTACACTCAGCACCGGCTCAAGTTAAGCCAGTTTCAGTGGAGAAACCTAAAACCCTACCTAGAGCGTTTTGTCCATACTGTGATAAAGATGATCATTATCTCAGTCAGTGTACCACCTTTAAGTCCTTTGATAAGCAGCAGATGATAGACTGGATCCAAACCAATCGTCGTTGCTGGCGCTGTGGACGTGCGCACCAAGCAGCCCAGTGCACACTCAGGAAGCCTTGTAGCATCCGCAAAGGAAAGCACCTACAAATCCTACACGAGGTTAACACAAAGAGTACCAGAGAAGGTTCCTGCCTGGTTAGTTCAACCACTGAAACACTGTACTTGGATAGACCCACTGACTGCAGACGCGTTCTCCTCAAGGTCATTAGGGTCTTGCTAAGCTATGGAGGCAGGACTCTCGACACCTATGCTGTCATGGATGATGGGTCTGAGCGAACTATTCTACTTCCTGCTGCCGCTCATGAGCTTGGCATAAAAGGCCAGGCTGAAAACATAGCCTTGTGGACCATACGCCAATATGTGCAGACCATCAGTGGTACTTCAGTCACCTTTCACATATCTCCTGCGACTGAACCACAGAAGACCTTCAAGATTAATGCTGCATTCACTGAAAACCGCCTTGGAATGGCCAATTACTCGTATCCCATGAGTTTGCTGGAGAAATACAAGCTCCTTAAAGATCTTCCCCTTCAGGCCTTTGAAAAAGTGAGTCCTTTACTTCTCATAGGAGCTGACAATACCCACCTGATCACACCGATCGCACCTGTCTGAATTGGTCCACCTGGTGATCCGGCGGCCATAAAGACACGGCTTGGATGGACGCTGCAGGAACCAGCCAAGATGCTGGAGATGCAATTGCAGCCACAACAGTGCCTTTTCCTGTCTCTCACCCCTGCTGAGTTGGAGCTCAAAAGAGATGTTGAAAGGCTATGGCAACTTGATGTTCTGCCTTTTCGCTGTGAGAAAGAGGTGACAAGGTCCAGGGAGGATCAGGATGCCATTAACCTCTTAGAGACCAAGACGACTCGTGTGAAGGTGAATGGAATTTTACGCTACGCGACACCCTTGTTGCGCAGAAAGGGTTCACCACTTTTTTGTGCTCCCAAAGAGGCGGTGGTCCCAAGTCTCTGAGGTATGGAACGACGACTAACCAAAAATCCAGAGAAAGCAGCTGTGTACAATGCAGAGATTGAGAAGCTTGTACTGAATGGCGCAGTTACCAAACTCTCAGCTGGTGCCAGTACTATAACGGGGGAGAGCTGGTATATACCTCACCATTTAGTCAGCCACAATAGCAAGGATCGTTTGGTGTTCAATTGCTCTTTCCAATATATGGGACTGAACCTTAACGAATCCTTGATGCCTGGTCCAGCCTTAAGCCCTTCTTTGCTGGGTGTTCTACTTCGATTCAGGGAGCACTATGTGGCTATCAGCGGTGATATACGTGGAATGTTCCACCAAGTCATACTCTTACCTGAGGACAAGCCCCTCCTGCGCTTTCTCTGGCGTGGGATGAGACGAGACGATCCCCCTGACATCTATAAATGGCGGGTGCTGCCATTTGGGACCACATGCAGCCCCTGCTGTGCCTCCTTCGCCCTCCAGAGACACGTCTCATCGCACAGCACAGCCGATTAAGATGTGAGACATTCCGTTGACCGATGCTTCTATGTGGATAACTGTCTGCAGAGCTTTCCATCAGCTCAAGAGGCACGGCAGCTAATGGATAAACTTCATGAGCTGCTTGCATCTGGAGGGTTTGACATCCGTCAATGGGCCAGTAACGTGCAGGAAGTCGTCAGTCACTTGCCACCTGAAGCCAGATCTGCTAAGCTTGAGCTGTGGCTCTCACATGATAAAGGAGACCCCCGTGAATCCACCTTGGGTCTGAATTGGCATTGTGAATCAGAACATCTAGGATTCAAGCACAGACCTGTCACCTACAGTGCTCTGACGATGCGGAACATATATTGTGTGTTAACAAGCCAGTACGACCCCCTTGGTGTCATTCTTCCTTTCACCACTCGAGCCAAGGTGATGGTTCAACAGCTCTGGGCTAGGAACAGGAATTGGGATGATCCACACCTCCCGGAGGATCTTCAGCAGGCATGGAAGGTGTGGGAAGCTGAGCTTCAGTACTTACCTCTTGTAGTACTCCCTAGGTGCTACACTCTATCCAGCATGGACAACCCAGAGGTCATTCAAGAAATCCATATCTTCACCGATGCGTCTGAGAAAGCTTACGGGGCAGTCGCTTACCTTCGCTCAGAAGACCATTGTGGGAAGATGCACCTTTCCTTCCTCTTGGCCCGATCACGTGTCGCCCCACGTAAGCAGTGTTCAATTCCTAGACTTGAGCTGTGTGCTGCTCTTACAGGAGCACAGTTGGCCAAGTTGGCTGAAAAGGAGCTCACCTTGAAGATCCAGAAGATCACTTTCTGGACAGATTCAACAACTGTCCTCCACTGGTTACATTCTGAATCCTGTCGCTTCAAGGTGTTGCAGAGATTCAAGAATTAACTGATCTTAAAGCTTGGCATTACGTTGACTCTGCCAGGAACCCTGTGGATGATCTTACCCGTGGTAAGAGCCTGAAGGACCTTGTTGAACCCAATCGGTGGACTCAAGGACCGAAATTCCTCCTCCAACCACAGAACACCTGGCCAACACCACCAATCATGCACAGCCTAGGGCCTGATGACACAACAGAATTAAAGCAAAGTGCGTTCTGCGGTATGATTAACTCAACACCACCGCCAGCAGATGGTAGTAAGTTTAGTACCTGGAAAGACTTGGTCGAAACAGTAGCACTGGAGCTGCATGGGGCGGCAGAAACGAGTGGTTCCCCTCCACCAAGTGGTTACCAGGCAGGGCAGAGCTGATTGTACAAGGCAGAGCTGATTGTACTGAGACAGGTCCAGTTAGACAGTTTTCCTGAAGACTACCATCTGTTTGAAGAGCGGAAAGCCTGTTCGTTCCAGCAGCTGCTTACTTTGTCTCTCCCCTGAGTTTGACAGAACTACTGATCTAATACGTGTTGGTGGACGATTGAGACGGGTGGAAGGACTAGACCCAAGCACAGTACACCCTATTGTACTGGATCCCTGTCACCCTAACACTTGGTTACTCATAAAGGATTATGATGCTCGCCTTTGCCATCCAGAACCAGAGCGGGTGTTTGCGGAGCTTCGCCGAAAGGTGTGGATACTGAGAGGGAGAGAGGCAGTGAAAAAGCACCAAAGGACATGTCTCGAATGCTGCAAAGCATGGAGGTCGAAGCCAGCTTCTCAGAAAATGGTTGATCTCCCTCCACCTCGACTTCGGCTGTTCAAGCCTGCTTTCCATTTGACCGGAATGGACTGCTTTGGGCCCCTTTTGGTCAAAGTGGGACGTCGGACGGAGAAACGATGGGGACTTTTATTTAAGTGCTCAATGCATCTGTAAATAGCAAACAATTTTCAAAAATAGATAGTTATACACTTACACTATGTTGTATGAGGCGCCACGTAGGATTTAAATCAAACTTCGCTTATCAATACATACATAACACACGTGCATATACACCTATCAATTACTCGCATATACATGTATACTATTGGATGTTCAAAATACATATATGAAATACACGTGCACACTAATATGAAATCCATACCAATACATATTATGTTAGTAATGAATGCATACACACTTGTGTATAACTTGCATATACATACTGTATAAACTTGACGCACGCATAGACCTATAAATACTCGCATATACATATAAACTTCCATGCATATACACCTATAAACACTTGCACATACATATACACTCACTGCACGCAGACACACCTATACACACTCGCACATACATATAAACTTCCATGCATACATGCATTTTTATATAAACACTCGCACATAGATAAAAACTTCCATGCATATACACCTATAAACACTCGCACATACATACAAAATAAAACGTGGATGCATGCTTGGTTGTGTATGTATGTATATGTGAGTGATTTCATATGTGGATGTGCGTGAACTTTTCAGTGCAAACGGAAGGCATTTCAGTGTAAAAGGAAGTCATTAAGGGATGTCTTCCTCATGCAGATCGACATGAATTTCAGAGTGATCTTAATAGCTGTTACGTTTGTTAGTGTTTTATTTGCTTGTGCAAGGTGCAATGAAGACGATATCAGGGCTCTCAAGTTTTGAACTGAGTTCAGAGTGAGATTTTGGCGACGGCAGCAGGGGTTTGGGTGGGGACGAGGTTCTGATCTGAAAAATGACACAAATTTGTATAAATAAATAAATAATAATAATTTTTTTTAAATTGAATTTAACATTTCTCTGTGTGTGTGTGTGTGTGCACAGTATTAATTCTTGCATTTCTCTATTTCAAAGAAAGATGTCAGGGAAGAGGCAAATTAATAATCCATAATAATTTGGAATATTTTTTTTCAGAATTTACTGTGTTGTAAATATAATTTATTCTGAAGCAATAGTCTCACCAGTGTTCAATCAGCTTTGAGATATTTAAATCTGCATATCTTTGATATTTTTACCTTTTATGAAGGGCATTTTCCCATGACCTTATTAAATATAGGCTATGCTCCAGCTTTCATTTTATATTCTTAAATTTGATCTATAAATAAGACACAATTTGGTGGGCATTATCCTGGAAATTTCTCTGCGTGAGAAATACAAGGTGTGGCGCGTGAGCTTGTGAAAGGGTTGAAATGTGTGTGTCTCACGCCCAGTGCGTGAGACTTGAGAGCCCTGCGATATACTTCGCCGGCAGATGATGTTGGCCTGTTATTGATGCTTTGTACAGCAGGCGCCGATGGCCGAAACAAAGTGCGCAATTCAGTTTCTGATTCTGACTGCAGTTGAGCAGAAGGCCACACATTCGATTCAACTGAATTAGCAATTGATCTTATAATAGTGGGCGAAGCAAGCACATTTCGCAAAATGCTAATTGCTTCAGTTGTAGCACGATCCCTTTCCATGATTGCAAAGTTGCAAATGCGGTAAATAGGCAGGTTACTTTCCGTGTACACACAAATTACTTCATTTAAAACTGAAATGACTTCCTTTTACACTGAAATGACTTCCTTTTACACTGAAAAGACTTCCTTTTACACTGAAAAGTTCACGCACATCCACATATGAAATCACTGGCATATATATACACAACTAAAGCATGCATCCACGTTTTATTTTGTATGTATGCGCGAGTGTTTTATGGATGTGTATGCGCGCATCGAGTTTATATGTATGTGCGAGTGTTTATAGGTGTATATGTAACCGGTCGACTCGCACTTTCCCAGCGACACCAGTTAGAAATGACTTATCTGCATTGTGTATTAATGTGGACACGGGACAACAGACGACAGTTCACTGGATCTCTGTCTGGATCTTAAATCACTGCTGCCTGTTAAACATAGAAATAAGCAGCCTCTTTGAGTGAGATTTCCCTTTTCCTTTCTCTCCCATGAGATTACAATATCAAAAGGGGCAATTAACAATGAAAAACATAAACATGATACATTTCACAACATAGGAAACATACCTGTTAAACATAGAAATAAGCAGCCTCTTTGAGTGAGATTGCCCTTTTCCTTTCTATAAAATAAATGTGTTGTACATTTAATCACCATGTGCTCACTTCCATAAATAAAGAAAAATATTACTCAAAAATAATAAAATGACAGAAATAACCACACACAGAAGTAAAATTACACTTTACACATGTGTTTGAGTGAAAATATAGATATAAAAGCAATAATTGGGATAAAGATAAAAGAAGATTATCAGGAAAATTAACAGATACCCACCTCTCCCATGAGATTACAATATCAAAAGGGGAGAGAAGGGGGGGAGGGGAGGGGGGCAGGAAGTTAAGGCATCTTGTGATCGCACTCATTTTGATCAGGTAACCACAGAAGACATATATGAACAATTTTGTGTTAATTATTCCCAACAGTACATATTTATCAGTGTAATTTCTATACCCGTTACATATATGCATGGAAGTTTATATGTATGTGCGAGTGTTTATAGGTGTATGCATGGAAGTTTATATGTGCGAGTGTGTATAGGCGTGTCTGCGTGCAGTGAGTGTATATGTATGTGCGAGTGTTTATAGGTGTATATGCATGGAAGTTTATATGTATAGTATATGCAAGTATTTATAGGTCTATGCGTGCGTCAAGTTTATATGTATATGCAAGTTATTCACAAGTGTGTAAGCATTCATTACTGTTATAGAGTGATCTATTGGGGAGTGACCTATAGGGGGCAATCTAATGCTGTTTGACTTGACTTAAAAGTAGCAAAGAAGAACTGGGGAGGGTGCATATGGAAGCCACCTGTGATGCATCAAGTGTACTGAACTCTGCTGATTTCTTTGAGTAAAGACCCATTCTGAACAGAGTTGTCTCATGCAAGTTATTACATTTTGGCGACGAGGATGAAAGCAAAGGAAAGACGTTTTTGAATGGAAAAGAAGTGGAATCCGTCCAAGTTGGAGCTTTGGGGAAGAAGATGGCCAACATGGTAGGAACAGTCACACCATTTGATAGTCAGTCTCAGTCTTGTGAAGAATATTGTGAAATCCTGCAACATTTCTTCGAGGCAAATGAGATCACAGAAGCAGCCAAGCAAAAATCGATATTGTTGAGCACTGTAGGAAGTCAAACATACAGTCTGCTGAGGAATTTATTGAGCCCAGTTAAGCCAGGAACAAAGACGTTTGATGAATTAGTGGAATTACTGAAGGAGCATTTCAACCCTAAACCCAGTGAAATTGTACAACGATTTAAATTCAACTCAAGATCAAGAGAAGAGGGAGAAACTGTACTTGACTATGTGGCAGTATTGAGGAAATTGGCTCATGATTGTAATTATGGAGAAAAATTAACGGAGATGCTTCGGGATAGACTGGTATGTGGAATAAATGATGACCGTATTCAACGTAGACTGTTGGCAGAAGCAGAGTTAACATTTGAAAAGGCGTTAAAAGTAGCTCAAGCAATGGAAACGGCCAATAAGGATGTGAAGGATTTGCAAGTTCAACGCTCATCCAGTTTAATGAGAGTGCATAAAATGTCTGTAAAGCAAGAAGATAGTCCAAGTAGAGCATGTTACAGATGTGGGAGTTTGCAACATTTGGCAAATGAGTGCAGATTTGCTTATGAGATATGTCACAAATGTGGCAAACAAGGACACATAAGGAAAGTATGCAGATCAAAAAGTTCCACCAGAGAAACAATCTTTCAAGGGGGAGAAAGACGCAAGAGAGTGGCCAGAGGAGGACAAAGATCGCATTATGTGAGTAGAGATGAAAGAAGTGCATCTGATGAAGAAGGTATTTTTACAGTTCACAGTTTGAAAGAAACCGAGATTCCAAAGGTTGCTCCACTGACTATCACTTTGGCTGTTAATGAGTCTAATGTATCTTTTGAAGTAGATACAGGCTGTGGTGTGACTGTAATGAATGGGTCAGATTTTTCCAAATTATGGGAAGAACATAAAATGCCAGAATAAAAGACCTGTTCTTTGAAGTTAAAAACCTATACTGGCCAAGTTTTAACAGTGTTAGGTTCTGCACAGGTGGAAGTCAGACACAAAGCAACAGTCAAGGAATTACCGGTAGTGGTGGTACCGGAACAGGACCCAATTTATTAGGCAGAGGATGGATTAAGGAATTGGGCATGGAATGGGAGGCCATACATAATCTTCAAGGGGTGGAAAAATTTACTTTGCCCGAAGTGCTCAGCGACCGAGGAATTGGGTGAATTGAAAGGTCCACCAGCCAAGATCTATGTGGATAAGGAAGCTGTTCCCAGATTCTTCAAAGCCAGACCAGTTCCTTATGCAATTAAAGCATAGGTAGAAATGGAAATAGAACGCCTGTTAAAAGAAAGCATCATAGAACCTGTTAAACACTCTGAATGGGCTGCACCTGTAGTACCAGTGTTGAAGTCCGATAATACAGTACGATTATGTGGTGACTACAAGTTAACAGTAAATCGAGTTTCAAAGTTGGAACAGTACCCCATTCCCCGAATAGAGGATTTGTTTGCAACATTGTCAGGGGGGAAAAAGTTCACCAAACTGGATATGAGCCATGCTTACCATCAGATTGCGTTAGATGCAGAGTCCAAGAAATATGTTACAGTGAATACCCATAAGGGGCTGTTTACTTACCGTGTTTTACCCTTTGGAGTGTCTTCTAGTCCGGCCATATTCCAGAGAACCATGGAGGGAGTACTGCAAGGTCTTCCGTATGTGGCAGTTTTCCTGGATGACATCTTGGTGACCGGTCGTACGGAGGAGGAGCATCTCCAAACGCTTGCCAGGGTACTGGAAAGATTGCAGGAAGCAGGACTGCGGCTGAAACGAAGTAAATGTACCTTCATGGAAAGAGAGGTAATGTTTTTGGGCCATAAAGTAGACGAGGCTGGCTTACAACCAGTACCCGAAAAGGTGACTGCCATTCAAAATGCTCCCTCACCAAGAATGTGACAGAGTTGAAGGCCTATCTGGGACTGTTAAACTATTACAATAAGTTCTTGCCTAACTTGTCTACTGTGTTAGCCCCTGTGCATAAGTTGCTGCGGAAAGATGCAAAATGGAACTGGGGTGGGGAACAAGAGGCTGTTTTTGCTCAGTCTAAGAAAATGATCCAATCAGTAGAAGTTCTGGTCCACTATGACCCCCAGAAGGATGTGATTCTATCATGTGATGCTTCTCCTTATGGCCTAGGTGCAGTTCTTTCGCATAAGATGTCTGATGGTAGTGAAAGACCCATTGGATTTATGTCACGGACATTGAATCAAGCTGAGCGGAATTATTCGCAGTTGGACAAAGAAGGTTTGGCTGTAATGTTTGGCTTACAACGTTTCCATAAGTATTTGTATGGTCAGAAGTTCACCATTGTTACAGACCATAAACCTTTGTTGTCTTTGTTTAATGAGTTAAAAGCTGTTCCCCAAATGTCATCTCCTAGGATCCAGCGATGGGCTGTGACACTAAGGGCATATGAATACACTATCATCTACAAGCCTGGTAAGGATCATGGAAATGCAGATGCTCTAAGTCGGTTACCTATGTCAACGGACTCTGGGCCTGAACAGGAGGAAAGAGTCCTCATGCTGGAGAATGCAGACGTAACCTTAATTACAGCAGAACAGGTGAGAGGATGGACACATAAAGTTCCAGTGTTATCCAGGGTGAGAGAGATGGTACAAAGAGGATTCCTGCAGGAATTAATTGGAACAGAGTTTGATCCATTTACAACCAGGAAAGATTAATTAAGTGTACAGGATGGTTGTGTGCTCTGGGGGGCCCGAGTGATCATCCCCAGTGTGGGTAGATCAGAAGTTCTGAAACAGTTGCATCAGTGCCACCCAGGAGTGTCTAGGATGAAAGCTTTGGCCCGAAGTTATGTGTGGTGGCCCAAGTTAGATCAAGATATTGAGAGGTTGGTTAAAACCTGTCAGATGTGCCAAGAGCATAGGAACGTTCCGGCCGTAGCTCCACTGCATCCTTGGAATTGGCCAGAAAAACCCTGGCAAAGATTGCATTTGGATTATGCAGGTCCATTCATGGGAAAAATGTTCTTTGTCTTGATTGATGCACATTCAAAATGGATGGA
Organism: Gobio gobio; assembly: GCF_949357685.1. Taxonomy (NCBI): domain Eukaryota; kingdom Metazoa; phylum Chordata; class Actinopteri; order Cypriniformes; family Gobionidae; genus Gobio; species Gobio gobio. Next base: position 37,796,913 of record NC_137104.1, read on the forward strand.
TGTATATCCAGTGAACTCAGCTACATCTGCTGCCACCATTGAATGTTTGCGTAATAGCTTCAGTAACCATGGACTACCTGAACTGATTGTGTCCGATAATGCTACTTGTTTTGTTAGTGCTGAATTCAAAGAGTTCCTGAAGAAAAACGGTGTACGGCATGTCACTTCTGCACCTTATCATGCTTCCAGTAATGGGTTAGTAGAACGGGCCGTGCAAATTATTAAAGGCATGTTGAAAAAATGTGTTGAAGGAACGATTGCCACTAAATTGGCCCGAGTGTTATTCAGTTATAGAATTACTCCTCAAACCACTACAGGGCTTTCCCCAGCTGAAATGTTACATGGAAGGAAATTTCGATGTTCTTTGGACTTTATGCATCCTGATTTAACTAGGAAGATTCAAGAGCAACAACAAAAGCAAAAAGTCCATCAAGGCCCATGAACGTAGTTTTGGTGTTGGAGATCCAGTACTTGTTCGGAATTTTAGTTATGGGCCGAAATGGACTCCGGGGCATATAGAGACCGTGATTGGACCACATTCTTATAAAGTGATGCTGGGAGATGGGAGAGTGGTCCGAAGACATGTAGACCAAATTCATGACCGGCAGAAATTGCTTGTGGACCTTTCAGGGGACATGGACTGTAAATATCCTGAGGTTGACTTCTCTGATTATTCTGCTCCGATAGTTGCAAAAGAGACTGAGGAAAATGGGGCTGAGGACATTCCTGGTGAAACCAATTCCTTTGGAACAGCCAGGGATTCCTCTCAAACTTCTGAGATGACCACTGAAGTGAACAAATCCGTTAGCCCTGTTGTTAGACGGTCACATAGAACCAGGAAGTTGCCTGGTCATTTGAAAGATTATGAACTGATGTAAAAAAAAAAAAAAGAAAAAAAAAAAACAAAGAGAAAAACTGTATTGTAAGATTGTGAAGAAGAAAAAAAAAGAGAAAAAAAACTGTTAATTGGGTTTTGGGTGTTAGGTAGGTTTCCTCTTCAGGATGATGGTTATTATTTTTTTATTATCTATTGTTTTTTGTTGTTGTAACTATTGGGGTTACACGATTGTGCATAGTATTGTGATTTATTAGGGAAGAAATATTGTCAACTTGGGGTGAAGGGGATGTTATAGAGTGATCTATTGGGGAGTGACCTATAGGGGGCAATCTAATGCTGTTTGACTTGACTTAAAAGTAGCAAAGAAGAACTGGGGAGGGTGCATATGGAAGCCACCTGTGATGCATCAAGTGTACTGAACTCTGCTGATTTCTTTGAGTAAAGACCCATTCTGAACAGAGTTGTCTCATGCAAGTTATTACAATTACTAACATAATATGTATTGGTATGGATTTCATATTAGTGTGCACGTGTATTTCATATATGTATTTTGAACATCCAATAGTATACATGTATATGCGAGTAATTTATAGGTGTATGTCCGAATTGTTAGATTTTGGTGTATTTGGCCGAGCAGACGTTTGGATGGCTCGCCAATGTATTAGATTTCTCCAATACATAAAATAAGTAAGCTTGACCAGAGTTCTTGTGGGGAGAAGAATTTATTGAAGGTTTGTAGTGTAGCAGTCTTTCAGCAGCGATGTTATCATGCCGCCCTTCAACAATCTTAACCAACCGTTCTGTGTTCTGAGACAGAACTTTATACAGGGAAGACAAAGGGCTTCATACAAAGGGAAACTGTTAGGACCTCCCACAGGAGATCGTTCTTACACACCCCAAATGTTCCTGCCATCGATACTGATCCAATCAGCATAACAGTGACATTCAAATGCATAGATGCTAATCCAATCACTCATGGGCTCCAAGAGCCATTAAAGACAAATGGTGCTCATTTTACAAACAGGAACTGGCCTGGAAGATTTAAATACAAAATCTATCAATCCCTCCTTTGATCATTTTTGATCACAATATAGATATCATGTACACATGCTGTATATTTCTTTCTTAAAATTACAGTATAAGAGTTCATGGTGAAACTTTACATCCTCTTGAATGCTTGAATCCTCTGGAAGCTTTTATTTTGGAGTTGTGATTTTTTTGAAATGGCAGATTGTGTTGTGTTCTGTGTATATTTATGTGCATGTCTTTGCTCATCCTCAGGAACCTGGAACACCTGCAATCACACAAAAGAGAAACAGGAACGTATCTTTGCCAAGGAAAATATTTTAAACACATAGTTCATAACTGCCTGAAAAACTGTCCCCATTTAATATTGGCAGGACACTACTGTGTTTATCAGTGGCTGTTTTTTTTTTTCTTCTTCGTCCTCAGGCGACAAGCTAGGGCCTAAAAACCCTAGTCCCGCCATATCTGGACTCTGATAAACACTACTGCCGTCTATCCCTCGTCTCTAGGCATATTAGCTAATTTGCAATGACTCACATGAATCCACTTATTCTTTCCAGTTACTTTAACTGCTGCATTAGTTACTAAAATAACCTGAAATGGACCTTCCCACTTTGATTCCAATGGTATTCTCTGAGGTTTGTGAATCATTACCCATTGACCAGGAATTAGACAATGTCCCCCTTCTGGAGGAGGCTCCCATGCATCTCGAACTTGTTTCTCTGCACTCTGTACTGCCAGGCTGAGTCTTTCACAGTATTGGATCAGACTGTCAGATGTAAGGTGCACATTGGCCTGCCTTAAATCTATGGTTCCAGGTAAAGACATGGGACGACCTGTGATAATTTCAAAAGGGCTTAGTCCAGTTTTCTTGTTGTGTGTTGCCCGGATGCTGCAGAGCACAGTGGGTAGAGCGTCTGGCCAGGCAATTCCTTCCTGATGATGTTTTGACAACCGTTCCTTTATGATTCGGTTCATCCTCTCTGTTTGTCCTGAGGCTTGTGGTCTATATGGACAATGTAATGACCACTGGATCTTCATCATCCGACATACCTCTTTACATACTGCACCTGTGAAATGTGTTCCCTGGTCTGAGTCTATGCCTTCTGGTAGACCCCATCTAGGAATAATGTCTTTGACCAGTATTTTGGCTGTGTGTGCTGCTGTGCCATGTTTGGTTGGGAATGCTTCTACCCATCTTGAGAATTTGTCTATTATGACAAGTACATCCTGAAACCTCCCACATTTAGGCAGTGTTATGTAGTCCATTTGAAGATGTCTGAATGGGCCAGGTGGGGCTGGAGCTCTCACAGCTGGTGTCTTGATTCTAGCTCCAGGATTGTTCTTTTCACATGTTACACAATTATGAGTAATATGGTGGGCTTGTTTGCGGAACTTGGGATGCCACCATACTTGACTGAATCTTTGGATCATTTTATCTTCACCTATATGGCCCAACGAATGAATTTGTGTGGCCAAATAAGGGAGAAGACACTCAGGAGCAACAATTCGAGAACCATATCGCCAGATATTATCATCGTGTAGTTTTGCTCCATTTTCCATCCATGACCATATCTCTTCTCTTGATGCATCATTCTGCATCTTTTTAATGTCAGAAATTGATTGTTCATCATTTTTCAATTGTCTTAATTTTGCCGTTTCCACACATTCATCCTTTGCAGCTTGTTTGGCAGCAACATCTGCTAATGCATTTCCTTTGGCTTCACTTGTTGTTTCTTTGGAGTGTGCTTTTATTTTTAGGACGGTTACTTCATTTGGTAGCTGAAGTGCTTCTAGAAGTTCCTTCACCAATTGTCCATTCTTAACGGGAGTACCAGCTGCGGTCATAAATCCTCTTTGTCGCCACAGTTGTCCAAAATCATGGACAATTCCGAACCCATATCTTGAATCTGTGTATATGTTTGCTGTTTTATCTTGGGCTAGTTTACATGCTTCAATCAGGGCCTTGAGTTCTGCTTGTTGAGCTGAAGTACCCGGAGACATTGATCCTTTTGCCAAAACCTCTGTGTCTGATGTCACAGCCCATCCAGTTTTCCTTATCCCCATATCACAAGTTGATGATCCATCAGTAAAGAGGACCAAGTCAGGATTTTGTAGGGGAGTTTCTTTGATATGCTGGTCAGTTTCCAAAGTAGTGACAATCTCCTCACACTTGTGATCATCTTCATCTGCCTCTGCAGCCATCATCATGGTGGAAGGATTGGAGACCGTAGCTTTCTCAATAACAATATTACTTGCTTCTAGTACTGCCAGCCAATTTCCCCATCGGCTTGCGGTTACTTGAGAAGCTCTGTGCATTGTTAACAGAGCATGTACTGTATGTGGGCATTTGACAATCAACTTTTGATCAAGTGTCAGACTGGAAACAAATCTAACTGCCAGATAAACTGCTTGCACTGCTCTCAGACAGGGACCAAAACCTAAAGCCACATTATCTAATTTTGTTGAGTAGTAACCCGTTGGTCTTTGTTTACCCCCGTGTTCTTGTGTTAACATGGCTGTCATATATCCATCTTTTTCATTCACAAACATGGTAAAAGGTCTCCCTGTGTCAGGTATTCCAATGGCAGGTGCTTCACTTAAAGCCTTTTTCAGTTTCTGAAATGCTGTACATGCTTCTTCGTTAAGTGTGATGTTTTCTTTGGAAGGTGGATTTCCTTTTAGTAAGTCATAAAGGGGCTGAGCAATTTCAGTGTATGAGTCTACCCAGGATCTGTTATAGTTACAGAGTCCCAAAAACTTCCTTAGTTCTTGGACTGTTTTAGGCTCAGGGGTCTCTCTGATTGCTTTAGTTCTGTCTTGGGTTATTGTTCTTTCACCTTTGGATATCTTCTGCCCTAAATAGATCACCTCTTTCTGCATGATCTGCGCCTTTTCTAAACTTGCCTTGTGACCCTTGGAGCTCAGGTAATTTAGCAGGGCTCTGACATCCTTCTCATGTTCTTGTGCAGTTTCTGAGGCAATAAGAACATCATCCACATACTGTATGATTTCTGAAGTCACAGATGGCATCTCTGGAGACGTTAAATGTGTTCTGAGAGCTTGGTGGTAGACAGTAGGGCTGTTGTGGAAACCTTGTGGAAGACGTGTCCATTGATATTGCTGGCCAGCAACAGTAAAAGCAAGCCAGGCCTGAGACTCGGCTGCCAGGGGGACTGACCAAAAGCCATTAGCCATGTCAATGACAGTGAACCATTCATGCTCTGGTTTCAAGGTGTTAAAAATGGTAGCAGGGTTAGCTACCAGAGGTGTCAATTTATCCACATATTTGTTGGCTTCTCTGTAGTCTACTGTCAGTCTCCATGTGCCATTAGCTTTTTTTACGGGCCAAGTTGGGCTGTTGGATGCACTTTGAGTTTTCTCCAAAATACCACGGTTCTCTAGCAGTTGAACAATTGGTAGAATGCCTTGGATAGATTCTTTGCTGACAGGGTATTGTTTTGTGCTCGGTGGTGTTCTCCCTGTGAATGATACTGGGGTCATTTGTAGCAATCCACAGTCATCTTTATCTTCTGACCAGATACTATGCTGCTGCAAGTCAGTCTTTTCAAGTTTCCTCAAATTCCATGTTGCTTTGCCATCTTCAAAAGTTAGGGATGAGTTGAATTTTAGCAAAACATCAAGTCCTAATAAAGGTTGTGTGGTTTTCCCTACCCAAACGTTTGTTTCCACTTCATGAGGCCCAATACCCATAGTAATTGGACTTGTTTTTCTTAGGGTAATATGCCCCCCCCCCTGCTCCATTTGCGGTGATGTGCTCCTGACTTAGTGAAAGTTCAATCTTGTCAGCCAATGATGTAGGTATGACTGTTAGCTCGGCTCCAGTATCCAATAAAAAATGGACATCAGAGTCATTTATTTTTGCACATACATAAAGTCCATCAGTTTTTTGATGGACTGCCGCTAGCAGGTGCTGCAGAGAGGGGTGTTTCAGTTTCCCTGTGGCTCAACAGCTTTTAGAAGGGTGTGTTTTTGTTCTTCAGTAAGCTGCTCAAACCTCTTGGTGAGATCATTCCCATCTTTGCTTTCATCCCTCATTCTCTTTTTGCATTCACGAAACCAGTGTCCTTCTTTGTCGCAATAGTTGCACTTTCTGTATCGTTCTTGTCGTTGTGGTTTTGTGTGAGTATATCTCCAACCTCCTTTTTCTTGAACATCAATCCCCATGTTCCTTGTGCTGTGTGTTAAAGATCCAGATTGCAGAGTTCTTAGTTTGACCTCATGTGTCCTTTCAATTTTTGCTGACCACTCAACAAGCTGATTGAAAGCTGTTCCAACACTGTCCCAGTCGTCATATCGGATTTTTAGGGCTTTTGAGATTTCAGGTTTCAGTCCATTCACAAATGCAGTTTTCAGAGGCATGCTAGTATCCTTGTCTAGATCATCACTGTCATTTACACCGGAGTGTTCCAACCAGGTTTGTGTGAAGCGTTCTTCAAACTCTGTAACAGTTTCTCCTGTTTTCTGCATGCATGAGGTAATTTTAGCCCAATTAATCTCTGCAGGTTTCAGTTCGAATAAGAAGGTTTTTACAGCTTCCCAGCCAGCCTCAATGTTTTCTTGAGACTCACCTACCCTGGATTCAACACTTCCAGTGAGTTTCTTTTGATCATTGTCTCTCAGGTTGATATTAAGTATCATTACTCCATCTAGTGGGTGTAAGGTGTAGATTTTCTGCAACCGCTGAAGAACTTGCCATACTTTTCGTGGTTGTTTGTACACATCTGGTAATTCCTTAGACCACTTGTCCACTTGCTCCGGTGAAGCTGGCTGGTATGTCTTACAGGGAATGTATTTCTTAATAGTTTTTTTTACGATGCAGGTTCGTCTTTCGCCTTCCTCCTCATACTCCTCCTCATTGTCAACTTCAATTTCAGTCCTTCTGTTCTTGACAATTACAGGAGCAAGTCTAATCTTTTTGTTTTTCTTGGGGACATGAATATGTGTCTCAGGTTCAACATCACTGCCATCAGAGCTCTCAGTTTCTCCTAGCAGATAATGACGCTGTTGAACCTTCTCGAGTTCTTTAAAAGGATAGAGCGACTCTTTCTCTATCTTGCTGCTAGATTTTATGGAATTTTGTTGCCCTGAAAGCAATTTTAACAGCTTGTCATTATCATTCAAGAGTCTTTCTTTTTCCTTCTTTTCATTTTGCAGTTGTTCAGCAAGTGCTCGAACTTTTGCCTTTTCCGCATTGATCTCTCGATGTAGTTTGTCAGTCTCACACTTCTGCAAATATTGCCGAATTTGTTTGCCCAGAATAACAGATAATCCATCTCTCTTAGTGTCTGACCTTAAGCGATGCGTCTTTCCGTAAACCCTTTTAATATCCTGCAAGTCCCATAATCCATCTTCTGAATTTTTAATGCTATATTTCTTCCACATGTCATCATGGCGCTTCCTCAGTCCCAGCCTTTTGTCCAAATATTCAAACAGGTTGTCTTTCATTTCAGCAATGGTTACATTTGGGGGTTCTGTTCCATGCTTTTCTGTGGTTGGCCTTTTTGTCTGGTCATTGTCTTTGATTTGTGTAGACTCGGCCATGGCAGTACAGCAGATGTGTCCCCAAATTAGGATATTTGAGCTCAGGATAACCGTCAAGTGGTATCTGCACAGAGTTAGGATAGGAAACAAAAGATAACAGAGCAGTATTCGTTCTAAAATACAGCAACGTTAGGGTTGTCTCTGTTCAATCTGAGTCTGCTATTGTTATTCCTTCTTTCCCTATTTCTTAATTCCTGCGACACCTAAAGAACAGTGAGGTAAGGATGGACTATTGTGGGAATGCCTATGAGGGAAATCTTCACCCAAGGATTGGCCCCCGATGCTTATTGCATTCGGTTCTTTCCTGGGTTCCTCACTGGTCCATGTGTCCGCCCTATCTTATCCCTGTTGGTGGAGGAACAACTCTGCAGTGTGACACACTCATAAACACTGACTTCTCTGATCAACAGACTTGTTAACACAGCTCAACTATTGTTAACTTTTTTCAAAACAGAGGACAAACACAAATATTAACTAAATGTTAATCTTCCCTGCCTAAAACAGAGGAAAACACCGAGATGGGACTCAAACCCACCACAATAGCTCCTACAATCTCTCTGATGAACGGACTCAATTGTTTCTTTAACAATTCCTACAGACTTCCAAAGAAAGGATCAACCTAATACAGTTTCTACAGTCTCTGGACGAACGGACTCAATGTGTTTCTTTAACAATTCCTACAGACATCAAAGTGAAAGGACTAAGCCTCATACAGTTTCTACAGTCTCTGGACGAACGGACTCAATGTGTTTCTTTAACAATTCCTACAGACTTCCAGAGAAAGGACTAAACTTATACTTTATTTCAATAGCTCCTACAATCACATGAGAACGGACTCAACCGCTTCTTAAATGATTCTTACTGAGATGGGACTCGAACCCACCACAATAGCTCCTACAATCTCTCTGATGAACGGACTCAATTGTTTCTTTAACAATTCCTACAGACTTCCAAAGAAAGGATCAACCTTATACAGTTTCTACAGTCTCTGGACGAACGGACTCAATGTGTTTCTTTAACAATTCCTACAGACATCAAAGTGAAAGGACTAAGCCTTATACAGTTTCTACAGTCTCTGGACGAACGGACTCAATGTGTTTCTTTAACAATTCCTACAGACATCAAAGTGAAAGGGCTAAGCCTCTGCTTCTACAATCTCTCTGATGAACGGACTCAATTGTTTCTTTAACAATTCCTACAGACTTCCAGAGAAAGGACTAAACTTATACTTTATTTCAATAGCTCCTACAATCACATGAGAACGGACTCAACCGCTTAAATGATTCTTACTGAGATGGGACTCGAACCCACCACAATAGCTCCTCAGAACTAAATCATTTAATGGGTTCCTACAGACTCATGAAAAAGGCCCAAGCTTAAAATTCTCAACAATACACAGTATTGTGACTACACTACAAATCTTTACTGGTCTACTTATTTATTCTTTTCAGAAGATGTTCTTTTAGAGAGCTGATAAGTTTCACTCACCAAATTAGGATATTTGAGAAAGATTCAGTCTGGAAATCTTTGTTCAGCTGGAAGTTTCACTCTGGATTCCACAAGATGCAGTCTGGAAAGCAGATCTTTGTGCTTGAAGTTTCAATCTTGATTCAGTTTCTTGTTGCAGCTGGTGAGTTCTCTTCTTGTTAGTCTCTCCTGGCTGGCTCGCCAAATTGTTAGATTTTGGTGTATTTGGCCGAGCAGACGTTTGGATGGCTCGCCAATGTATTAGATTTCTCCAATACATAAAATAAGTAAGCTTGACCAGAGTTCTTGTGGGGAGAAGAATTTATTGAAGGTTTGTAGTGTAGCAGTCTTTCAGCAGCGATGTTATCATGCCGCCCTTCAACAATCTTAACCAACCGTTCTGTGTTCTGAGACAGAACTTTATACAGGGAAGACAAAGGGCTTCATACAAAGGGAAACTGTTAGGACCTCCCACAGGAGATCGTTCTTACACACCCCAAATGTTCCTGCCATCGATACTGATCCAATCAGCATAACAGTGACATTCAAATGCATAGATGCTAATCCAATCACTCATGGGCTCCAAGAGCCATTAAAGACAAATGGTGCTCATTTTACAAACAGGAACTGGCCTGGAAGATTTAAATACAAAATCTATCAGTGTGTTATGTATGTATTGATAAGCGAAGTTTGATTTAAATCCTACGTGGCGCCTCATAATGTTGCGCAACAAAGAACAGATGTTGGTAAAAAAACATGTGCAACATACATATGTTTTTTTTTGTAAACAGAACAGAAATGACAACATTACTTAAAAGCTTATGAAAAAATACACCATTAACATTCATATGAAAGTAATTTTACACAACGGATGTATACAGCCTATATGTACTGGAATGTATATATAAAATCAACTTACTGACTACAACAGTCCTGAGGGCCAATGCACGAAATGCCACTTTTTGGTTTGCACCACTCCAGTTCATTCTTTTAGCAAAGGAGTTCGCCAAAAGCTTTCTCAGGATACGCCACACAGCTTCTTTAGTGGAAAACCCACCAATAGTTCCTAAATAGGTTACCTATGAAAAAAAATGCTTTTTAAACAGCATTACAGGCAAAATAACTATACAACAGTAACTGAGTATCAATGAGATTATAATACATACATTACAAGACAAATTGTGAAAAATGCAAGGGCGTTAACTTACCAACTTCTTCATTTGTTCTGGCTGATCCTTATTTGATTTTCAAGCCTTTCCAGATCAGATAAATCTGACAAAGTGAGGTAGAATGTGGTTATGTCTGGAAGTTCATCACTCTGCGACTGAGTACTGTTCTGTTTCTGCTGATTTTTAAGAATGATGGCAAGTTGTTGCTTGATGACCTCTTGTGCTTTTAAAACTTCAATCAGCAGTGCTGCAAAAAACTAAAATAATAAATGAGCGTACATGAACTTGAAGCTTGTTTTTTGTATAGCGTTTGGTAGGATATTTAATCAGTTAAATCTTAAAGATGTACACACTGGACAACCCCCCAAACGTTGCGCACCGGTTTGAGCTTTGAACGTGCCCCAGGTTTGAGGTGCGTTTTATTCTTTTACTGTCTATAGTTTTATGGTTTTATCTCGTTTGGTGGGTGTGTCAAAAATGTCAGCCCAATCAGCAGCAACATGTAAACCACGCGGTATTAAAGAGACAGCTCGCACAATGGGTCCAAGACAAGTAAAGTTGTTTACAAATATGTCCGCTGCAGCTCAGTATGTATACGCAACAATTGAAGATGTAGACCTTTCTCACAAAAAAACGGAAATACGTAATCTTTGCGGAACCGGAGTTCCTGTCAAGCGTCAACACATCAGAAAAGCATACCCGGCCAAGAGAAAATGGATCAGCGACAACTTCGCTAACGGATTTGCCAAATAATTACATTTGATGGAAATGAACAATTAGGCATATTTACACAAGTCTCATATTACATAGCTATAAAGAACCAGTGTTACATGACACGTCTTCCTTGACCAAGATGATCTTGTTTGTCCGGACTTTGGCTACAGTTCAAAATAGTTTAAACATCACGCATTTCTATTTTTTTAACATACAACATAATACTTTTAATAAAATTATAGATATGTTTTTATCTTAAAAGACAATCTATAATAATATATGTTTACAATATAATAAAAAAATCATGTTGATTAACCTCACGTTATGTTTTAAAACAAAATAAATGCACAATATGTATGGAGGCATTTTGCAAAAGTGAAATTTATATATATTAAATAAAATATCATACATTTTGAAAAGAAAAGAAAATTAAAGAGAGAAAGGCAAATGAGGGCAAGCTGTTTCTCACTCAGTTTTTTTGAAAAGAAAGGTGAGCTCCAAATGCATCATCGAGCATTGACCATGTTTTAACATAAATATCTACTCCAGGTAGAATAGCATACATTTATGTTCGTACTCTATTTGAATAATATACCAATACTTTATAGTATCACACCCTACATAGCGAGCAAACAATATTTCTTGGTAAATAACAGGGAGTGAGAAGCAGACGGAGGCGGAGCTGGGAGCTGAACACACTGCCACTCCAGGCAGCTGCGCAGCTTGTCTCCTCTTCTGCTGCAGTTCTCCCCAGAGTCAGAAGTTTACATGAAAACATATATTGTATATGTATATTTCCCTCCATGGTCAAAATCTAACACCCGCGAAAACACAGATCGTTAGCGCCTATTTTACCGCATTGTTATGCAAATTAGCTCAAGCACGCTCTTACATTAAGTACAGGATTGTTCTCAGTTTAATGCACATCTTAATGATTGCAAATTGCTTATTTTAAAACGTAGGCCTAATTCAAAGACTGAATGTAGTTTGGCGGTTAGTGTACCCTGTGATTCTATAGTCTGCATCTATTTTAAACAGACAAATAATCAGCAATTAACTTGTACTTAGCCTACACTTTAAAAAAGGTATTGTGACAATAAAGGATATTTTAGCAACCATTTGAAGCCATATATTTCAGTTTCAGACCCTGCAGCAGCAGGCCGCTCATCATGGCCAGGTGAAAGCAGTGACAGTGAGGTGGATGTGACAGTGAGACAAGATTAGCTTTTAGCGGAATTGCCTGTTTTAACACTTAGTAATTAGTAATTAAGTGTTAAGAGGAAATAAGCAAAATGGGTACATTGTTATTGTACACATTTAAACTTTAAAGGGATAGTTCACCCAAAAATGAAAATTTACTCTCCCTCAAGTTGTTCCAAACCTGTATGATTTCCTTTCTTCTGCTAAACACAAAAGAAGATATTTTAAAGAAGGTTGGTAATTAAACAGTTGCTGGTCCCCATTGACTTCCATAGTATTTATTTTCCCTACTATGGAAGTCAATGGGGTCCATCAGTCGTTTGGTTACCGACTTTATTCAAAATATCTTATTTTGTGTTCAGCAGAAGAAAGAAAGTCATATAGGTTTGGAACAACTTGAGGGTGAGTAAATGATGACAGAATTTTCATTTTTGGGTGAACTATCCCTTTAAACTGTAATTACTAATTAATAAATAAAACACAAAGATATTAATCAGTGTGGCTTATTTTGCCAGTGTTTTAATGATAAAAATGCAATACCGCACCCATTGGTATCACTATGGTATTTGGTACGGGGGCCCAGCAAGATGGTTTGTACCCAGGGCCCAAAATTTGGTGCTACGCCCCTGTACACGACTCACGACGCAACATCCAAAGCATGCGTGTTTATTTTAGTAGTTCCGTCAGTGACACAATACTACAGACTGAGAAACATTTAAATAGATTTCAGTTAATAATGGTAACAAGTTAAATATTATTTAAAAAAAAAAATTAGTTTGAAATGTTGCCACTGAGGTGCCTCATAAGCCGCTTTGCGTTTAAAGGGTTGTAGGACACGAGCAGGGAAGTTTGGTCCTTCATCCCGCCGGATAGCCTGAATCCATTTCCGTCAAACTCCACCATCAACAGGGAAGGAATGAAACAACGGATATGGCTGCTTTTGGGAATAACAAGAGCAGCCCGGTAAGCTACAATCACATTTGCTCGTTGCTTGCGCCATTTGTTTACATGTAGCCCTGCCCGGGGAGGAAGAAGATTACCACGACGATTGCGTATTTCCGGTCGCAAATACGGAAGTTGTGAGAAAGGTCTATTAGAAGACATGATTGTCATAAAAAAAAAAAAATTATACAGTATATATATCAACATGATGATGTATTTATTTATATTTTTAGCTTCATTGCAAGGCAAATTTCATATATGGTAATTAAGTGCTTTACATAAAAATGATACAGAAAATACAAGCTATTAAAAAAGTAAGAACTAGAAATAAAGTAAAATAAAATTAGAATTGATTACCAGGAGATAAAAAAAGGTTCATTAAATGGGATTGGGATGTTGTCTTTTATTCTGGACGGCAAGGGCAGTGATTGCATGTATTTTGCAGTATTAAACACGTATTTATATCGATTTCATCAGGCTCTGAAAATTCCTCAAAAAGAACACAAAGAATGGCCTTTTTTTTTATTATTAAATGCCAAGGTATCAAAAATACAAGTACAAAGCAAAATTGCACAGGTTACTTACAATTAAACAAGTTTACAAAAGTAAAACATAATAATTCTTACATACATAGGGCCTATAAAACCTAACAGAAAGCTTTTAATGAAACAAATTAAAAAGTTGAAATAAATGCGTTGTCTTAAGAGCTTTAAGATTCTTAGATGATGAGATATTTTGGATGTACTGTTGGACCTCTTTTGTAAAAACAATGAATAAAGGATTTTTATTTGTAAATTTACTGCGGTGAATGTGAAATTTTGCAAGGAGCAATAATAGGTTAATAATAAAGTATTCATTAATTTGAGCTTTTTGTGTATTCATGAAGCCAAACAGTAGTGTTGTAGTACTCGAGACCGGTCTCAAGACCATTTTTTGATGGTCTTGGTCTTTTCTTGGTCTCGACTGCATTTCTCCTCGGTCTTGTCTTGGTCTCGGACTTAGAGGACTCGGGATTTTATCTCAAGACCAGTCAAGACCACAACTGCAAGGATATTACTAAATTGCCGGTGCATTGTCTGATTTGACATCATTAATGTGATTTGATGTAAAACTTACAGCTTAAAATGTAATCAATAACTTCCCGTGCTGTCGGGTTCAAAATCAATGCCGCATTGTCTCAAAAATGCCCAAAATTTATAAAAAATGCCCACAAAATTCTGAGATTTCGTTTTTTTTTTATATACAATAGAATATAATTAAGCAATATCGCAAGAGCAAGAGAGCTTTTTTCATGAATATAACCGTGATTGCAAATTATATTGATTTATACAAACGTTCCATAAACAAGAAGTTCATATTAAATGACATTTTAAACTGTCTTTGCTCATTTGCAGCGTTTCGTTATTAAATGAATCAGCTGCTTTGAACAAATCGGTTGAATAAAGGATTCCATGACTGTTCAATAATGTTAATGTTTTAATGTTAAATTAATCAGAACATTATTTACGCAGGAGTAAATGTACCAGTTTAGATGCAACTTCTGTGCCATGAATTGTATTGTTATTGATTTGATTGGTAACAGGACTATAGTGTCTTACTATTCTAATTGTATTTATTCATTAAATATAAGTAATTTCTCAGACAGTAGATATGGATCTTTTTGATGAGTTTAAGGAATGCTGGTCTGGTCTTGGTCTTGACTCGGTCTCGCCCTGTCTTTGTCTTGGTCTTGTCTTGGTCTCAACCCCACAAAGTCTTGTTCTTGTCTTGGTCTCGGCACATGCTGGTCTTGGTATTTACTTGGTCTCGGTTTAAGTGGTCTTGACTACAACACTACCAAATAGTACATCCTTTAAAGCCAGTGAGAAACCCAGAAGCACATTGCAGTTAATACATTTAGAGAATTCGTCCCAAAATAGTTGTGTGTGAGGACAATCCCAGAAAATATGAAAAAAAGTTTCCTCAGGGGCACCACAGAAAGAACAGCTTGTGTCTATATCTGACTTAAACCTTTTAAAAACCTTTTAGCAGGATAAAATCTGTGTAAAAAGAATGGCCTTCTCAGCTGCCATAGTTGCAACTCTTGCGTCATCAGAACAGGGTGTTCAACGCAGCACCGTTTCCGTTTAAAAAAACGTTTTGCAACGTTTTGTTGGGGCTGAACGCAGCCCTGATTTAAACACAAGGAAATGTCAAAAATGTACACAAAAACAAATAATGGGATAAGTTACAATGAAGTTTATAAAAAACATGAACTGCTTTCATAGATCCAATCATACTATACACATTCAAAGGATCAGTCCACTCTCAGGTCCCCCAGGTGAGTTTTGTTAGTTTTTGTCATTACTCTGTGCTACTTTGGTTTATAAAAAAATATACCTTTCACAAAAACAAACAAAAAAATGATTAAAACTGAATGAATTTTAGGGGCTGTCTGACACTGTGGGAAAGAATCTATATGTACATAATCTAGAATCTATGTGTACGGAAGCAACATGGACAAAAGCTCCAGTGGCATGGATGTGAGATTTTTAAGGTCAGGAAGTATTTAATACACAATTGGGAAAAAATAACTTTATGACTGTTACATATATTCTAAAATAATTTGCTTATATTTTTCAAATATATTGTTTTATTACAATTTTTTCCCTTAGGTCGTAAGTGTCAGATTCAGAGCGTATCAAATGAGAGGATTGTCTGCATAACATCTAGAGAACCTTATGATAAATGAGATATTTTATGGTGACGTAATATTTTGGTAACAATCCTTTCATAGACATTGTTGGCACTACAGTGAAATTCTGTGCTCCACACGTGAGAACATCTGACACTGTTGCCATGTCACACGTTATCTCAACCAAGACCATGATTTCTTTTGTCTGGTAACTGACTGTTCCCTTTCGAAGGGAACACGCACTGCGTCCACAGGCGTGACGGGTGTCTGAAGCTACTATTGAATCCCGGCAATCCTACTGACCGGTGACAGTCATCAATGTGCGACCCGGAAGTATATAAGGGCGCCTTGCAAACATAACATTCATCTTTTTGTCTTCACGGACAGTTCTGTCTGTAAGCGCTAAATAAAAAAGGTAATATGAAATGCACTAAGAAGTCTGAACGCTTTCAGAGGTGTGCAGACTCGTGCCCAAGGTTCTTGTCGCCAGGTGACACACACAAATATTCTGTCTTGAGGAAGAGCATGCACAGGCAGTTGTCAAGGGAGCTGCCTGTGCAAATTGTGAGCGTTTTTCTTTGAAAATGCTCCGCTCTCGTCTGGCCCCCTTCTCAAGGGAAGAGGGTTCAGCGTCTGGACCTCGTGGTTCGGGTCCCGCTCGTGCTGAGGCAGAGTGGCAACGCACGTCATGGGGTTCCCAGATGGAACTCGCCGATCGCGTTGTGAGGGGTGTAAACCTCTTAGACGATTTGGCGGCTGGTGAGGGTGAGCTGCTGGTGGATGTGGATGATCTTCCTCCTAGCCCAGCAGCGAGTGCTCTTCCGGACGAGCAGGAGATGGCTGACGAGGGTGGTGATAGTAATCAGGGAGATCCTGAATCCTCTCAGCCACCCTGCCCCGTGTTTGCTGAGCTGTTGGGTGTTATGGAACACAGCTTCCGTGACGATTGGTCAACGGAATTGGGCTTTCCGGCCATAAACCAGCAGCTCAGGTGTCCTTCCATTCCTTCCCGATCTACATCCAGAGAACGAGGGGGCATGGAAGAACCCATATCCACTGTATCCACCGACATCAGCGGGCTAGTTTAGTTGATGTTGAGGGGATAGGAGAACATGGGTATGTGTTGTTGTCGCCCATTGACGAGATGTTTGCGAACTATCTGGTTGCTGGGCAGTCATCGACACTGAGAGCTCCAACCCTGCCATCTGAACCGATTAAAACAACTTCACGTTTGAATGGCAGAGCATACACGGGAACGGGTCCCCCCTGCTGGGGGATCTCGACCAGGGGGCGGGGCTGTCCCCTGAGGCGGTTGCTGAGCTGCACCGGACCACAGATCTGGCTCTCCGGGCCACCAAACAAACTGCTGCCGACATCGGGGAGAAAGAGAAGGGCTTGGTTACTGACGGTTTTGCAGTCCCTCTGTCTGGATGCCTTACCTAGAGGCAAGTGTCCAGAGGCTCTGTTTCTGAACAGACAGGGTTGGCAGACTGAAGTGTCCATCCAAGGGTCGGGCCTCCCTGGTGGCATTCGCTAAATATGTTCCCGAGTAGTGATTGGCTGGGGCTCCCTCGGGTTCTCTAGCCACATTCGCTTAAATGTGAATTTCTGTTGAAGTGGTTGGTTCCAGGCCTTTGAGCGGCCTGGGTAGGACTTCATGTAGTGTATGAAGGTTTCTGCTTGAGGCTTATAGCTTGGGCTATAACTGTAGGGAATGCTGTCACTGACAGCCCAGTGTGAGCTGAGGGAGAGTGGTTCGGGCATTTCATTTGAATTTGCTTGTTCTGACACTGCCGGTGGGCATGCACTCCCCTTAGCATGGCGGCGCGGGTATTTCGTTCCCCAAAGCGTTGTAGGATGCAGTGCGAGTTCCCTTCAAAAGGGAACTTCTCAGGTTACGTATGTAACCTATGTTCCCTGAGAACAGGGCACTGCATCTCTCTGCCATGCCTCGGAGCCTGCCTACCAAACAGTCCCTTCAGACGATAAGGTGAATGTCATGTTTTCAAGGCGCCCTTATATACTTCCGGGTCGCACATTGATGATGCAATGGGCTGTCGCCGGTCAATAGGATTGCTGTGATTCCTTTGTATTCCTCTCTTTGATCATGCCATACATCTAAACTAAAATAATTGCTGTGATTCATTTTCTGAATTTTATTTTATTAAATAAAAAATATTATATTCATTTTATTTTCAGGTTTAGTCACAATTTTAATAATATAAAAGTAATGTTGACAGTACAATGATAAGCGCGTTTTAAATAAGCATTGTTATCTGTGAAGTATGTTTGGTGTTTGTCAAGGTACACTGGAAAAGAAGAAATGTCTTTGTAGAGCGACAGCAATGTTCATGATCACCTGAGACACAAAGAGAGTGAGAGAGAGAGAGAGAGAGAGACACACCTGTGGGCAGGTAGTATAAAAAGAGTGAGCTCTTCTTAACAACTTAGCCACTGGTGTTTGGGTTTCCCAAGAGTGCTTTAACAGGTATGTGAGTCTTAATTATGATATATATATATATATATATATATATATATATATATATATATATATATATATATATATATATATATATATATATATATATATATATATATATATATATATTACAAATGGTGTTTTACAAATCTGTCTTTATCTTTAATTATAATTATACAATGTTATTATTAATATTCTGTCAAATCTATATTGAATATAATATGCTATAGCCTTAATACTGTCTGTTCAGCGCAAGACAAACAAGACATAGGCTTATTGTTTTAATAAATTAATAAATAATGTAATAATTAATTAATAATGTTTTGTAAATTAATTAATATTGTTACAATTTTTTTATGTTAAAATATATTTTATAATAGAAATACAAAAGACATGTGTAAACAAAAATGGTATGTAAATATTGTTTGTGCAGAAGGGATACAGTAACTGCAGGCAGCTTTGTTTTGAAGCGCACACTCTATCAGGATGAAGCACGTGCCATGGGAGCTTCACCTACCGCTCATTGTGTGTATTTTAATGTGGAGTTCCGCAGGTACACACTGGCTTTATCTTCCACTTTTATTGTATACCTCAGTCATTCTGAAAGTTTTGCGAAATTATTTTCATCCTTAAAGCGTTACACAGTCATACTTTAAAATGAATATATTTTAGTGACTATAGCCATTCTCTTTCCTGACAGGAGCGCAACGTGTCAACAAAGTGACCCCAAAATACGGAAGCCTCAATGGCGGCACGAGACTGACCATAGAGGGACAAGGTATTAAAAAAGAAATCAATATTGTTTTAAATGAATCCCAGCATTCTGATTTAGCACATGTTGGTATTACGGTTTAAAATCTCTCTCAGGTTTTGCTCAAGCCAATCAGTTCAATCTCAATGCCAATGACCCAAACTTTGGCAACCGTGTGTCGCTGGTGTCCCGCACCAGATCTATCCCTTGTGATGTCGAAAAAGACTCCACTCACTCCAATCAGATCATGTGTTACACAAGGTAAGCAATGAATCAGATAGTCTCCTTTTATCTTGATTGTAGTAATTGCACAGTATTAAGTGCTCCTCCTAATACGTGCAGTGGTGTTCTGAAATGAGG
This sequence comes from Gobio gobio, assembly GCF_949357685.1. Lineage (NCBI taxonomy): Eukaryota > Metazoa > Chordata > Actinopteri > Cypriniformes > Gobionidae > Gobio > Gobio gobio. The sequence goes on from NC_137104.1 coordinate 37,816,098, forward strand.
AAGAAAATTCCTCAGTAATATATAGCTACACACCTACCTGAAAACCAAATACAATTCTATTTTATATTTTTACATTAACTATGTAATTAATGTTCTATTCATTAAAATCTCTCATCAAGTTAGTGTTTTTACGTATTTTTTACATTTATTCCAAAATGATAACTAAAGACACAATATATTTTATTTGTGAACTGATGTTCAGCTGTTCTTTTTATAATCAACTTTATATTTCAAGACATTTTCACCCTTATGTTGTTCCAAACCTACATGTATGGGACTTGTTTTCTTTTTTGGAATGCAAACACATTTTTTTTTTAGGAATACCCAATCAATAAAATTAAAGTCCATTAGACTTATGTGCTATTCTGAGTCTTCTAAATTCATACAAGCTAATAGCTATGTATGAGAAACAGACCAAAATGAATATACTTTAAATCTTCCTCGCTCTTGTAGCTCCCAAATATTTTTCTTGCAATTTGAAAATGTGAATATTAAAAATGAGTGCTGTCAAAATTAATGCGTTAATAACGCATTAACGCAAATCCATTTTAACGGCACTCATTTTATTAACGCGCATTTAACTTCTATTTTTCTGTTTCATCGATGTGCCTAGCCCTTAGTTGGAGAAATTGAGAACAGTCATTGACGTAAAGGATGTAGCAGCAAACAGAAATGGGGAAAGAAAAGGGTTAACATTAATATTACTATTCTTAAAACAAGTGCAGTTATAGCCTACATAAGTTACCATTTTTTTCGGTAGTCCAAGTCCCAGCGTGATGCGCGAATACACTGCAAGCTCACTCTCACTCATATTCGAGGTAAATCATTAAAGGGATAGTTCACCCAAAAATGAAAACTCTGTCATCATTTACTCACCCTCAAGTTGTTTCAAACCTGTATGAGTTTCTTTGTTCTGCTGAACACAAAAGAAGATATTTTGAAGAATGTTTGTAACCAAGCAGATAGAGCAACCATTGACTACCATGGGGGGAAAATACAATGGTAGTCAATGGTTGCTCTATCTGCTTGGTTACAAACATTCTTCAAAATATCTTCTTTTGTGCTCAGCAGAACAAAGAAACTTCTACAGTTTGAAACAATTTGAGTAAATGATGAGAGAATTTTCATTTTTGGGTGAACTATCCCTTTAACACCATCACCACTTACAGTACATGTGTTTTATTGAAGTAATTACAATCGGCTAAAACGAATGTGCAGTTACTTTTCTGAACAAGAGCTCTCCCGAGTCCGTGTTTCTCTGTTCACGTGAATTGCGGAACAGTTCGAGTGCAACCGAACTCAGAGCACCTTGTAACGCTTTGTGTCCGGATGAAAAAATTAGGTATAGCTCACTTAACTGGAGTTAATGCAAACACTGAGGCGATTGACATTAAACAGCTCGCACTTTATTTCCAGCAAAACTCTCACAAGAGTGCGTCACAAACTCCATTCCGTCCACAGCTTTACTAAATAAAACAAAATAACTAAATGTGAGCAACAGAAAACAGAAAATAATCTGCACACATGGGAGTGCTCGAGGCGCAGTGCGCATACATACACACTAAATGCAGGCAGTTCAACAGGGAGCGCGCAGCTCTTAAAGGGGCCACACTATATTCCTTCTCATTACATCCTCCTCCAGGTATGGTCTGGTACCCTGGTGCGCTCCCAGGGCCGCGTGACATACGAACTGTGCCCCATTCTGAACTAAACTGCCAGTGTGAAAACTCCCTTTATTTCTATTTTTAAAATGAGAGAAATCACTGCATCTTCTGAATTTTTAGTTCTTTGAAAAACATCTATGACCTTTGATACATGTCTAGTCTTCATGCTCTGTTAAGTATGGTTTCACTAATAATAAACATACATTTGCATAATTGCATAATTGTCCATACCCATGTTGATTACAGTATTAAAATGTATTAATTTAAGGTACATTCAGAACTGATAAAAATGTGTGATTAATCGCAAGTTAACTCATGACAATCATGCGGTTAATCACGATTAAATATTTTAATCTATTGACAGGCCTATTAAAAAATGTTCATGAACTTTGTTTTGATGTCATTTTAAATTATTCTAATATTTTATGTATTATAACAAATCCCATTGCATTTGATTGTATAACATGTTTATTATAGCAGACTTTAGTCTGTCATATTTGTGCATAAAGGAAGATAAGCAAAATGTTTTTCTTTGAAATGGCTGTACAGCATAATGTTATGAAAAATGTTGATGACTTATGTTTCTCAAAGAAAGTTTTGTATTTATATTCAGAGCTCTGCCGGAAGATGACTATGAGGTGCGGGTCAGCGTGGATGGTGTGCCAATTCCTTCCAGTAACATTTGTTATGGATATCAGTGGTATTACTGGTGTGTGTTCTATGTAAGTGAGATGAACTTCATTGTGCTGCTTATTAATACTTATAATCAAATCTTCTAAAAAACAATATATTTATAAACACATGACCTGCTTTCACAGAGCCGATCATACTATACACCGAGCATTCAAAGGATCAGTCCACTCTCAGGTCCCCCTGGTGAGCTTTGTTAGTTTTTGTCATTACTCTGTGCTGCTTTGGTTTATAAAAAAAATATACCTTTCAATAAGAAATAAATAATATTAAAACTGAATGAACTCTAGGGACTGTGGTGACACTGCGGGGAAGAATCTATACTGATGTGTACGGAAGCAACACGGACAAAAGCTCCAATGGCATGGAAGTGAGATTTTTAAGGTCAGGAAGTATTTAATACACAATGGAAAAAATGTAACTTTATGAATGTTAAATATATTCTGTGTCTTGACATAAGGAACTGTTTTTAATGAGTTTTCTTTGAACAGAGCGTACATGGGAGGCATGCCTTGTGAAATTCTAAAACCCAATTCAGATGAAAAGTAAGTATATCTCAGGTAAGTTACTAACAAATATAAACATTAAATGTGAATGCACCCTCCATAAATACGCATTCATTTTTCAGGTATGGCCTCTCTTTGGATTATGAGACCAGTCAATGGGGATCTATGAGCTGTAAAATGACTGGAACGTATGTTGGTGAGGAAACATTATTAAAGCGTTCAAGAACTATTCATTCATTATAGATTTTTGTCAAATTAAATGTCATTGCCTTGGTTTTCAGGTCATCACAACCTCAGTTACATTCTCGACAGTCAATTTGGGAGGTCAGAGAAGTTTGATTTTACTTTTTTAAACTTTAAAGTCTCTGCATGTTGTTGACAAAAAAGTAGACAAAACGCATATGTTCTTTTTTTTAGGAGTTTGCCAGACCTTGGGGTTTTCAGCATCTCAGCACTGAACAAGCTTGCCATGTTCCAGACATATGCAGGTGTGGATACCATTTATTCTTCTTAAATAATACAACATGGAATTGCCTTGTTCAAAATTAAAAAAAACGTTTTGCATCCGATAAAAATAAATAAAAAACATGACCTGGTCTCTTTCAGAGGTGACAGGAGTTTCTCCCTCTGAGGGCAGCATATTGGGCGGCACATTACTGACCATTCAGGGACATTACTTTGATCAGACTGACCAGCCGGCCATGGTGCTAGTAGGAGGTAACCTTCTAAAAATATAAATTAAATATATAATTTGCTATGTGATAAACATTAATATATAATATATAATAAAATTAACTATTGTGACTAATTATAATTACCAACATGATCATATAAATTATTTAAAGGGATAGTTCTCTCAAAAATGAAAATTCTGTCATCATTTACTCACCCTCAAGTTGTTCCAAACCTGTATGAGTTTATTTGTTCTGCTGAACACAAAAGAATATATTTTGAAGAATGTTTGTTACCAAGCAGATAGAGCAACCATTGACTACCATAGTAGGGAAAAAAACTATGGGAGTCAATGGTTGCTCTATCTGCTTTGTTACAAATATTCTTCAAAATATATTCTTTAATATATTTTATATATTTTAATATATTTTAATAACTCATACAGGTTTGGAACAACTTGAGGGTGAGTAAATGATGACAGAATTTTCATTTTTGTGTGAACTATCCCTTTAAAAATTATTTAAATATATTTTTCAAATGGATTGTTTTATTAAAATTTTTTCCCTTAGGTCGTGAGTGTCAGATTCAGAGCGTATCAAATGAGAGGATTGTCTGCATAACACCTGGTTATGAAAGAACCAATATGACAGTGTTTCCTGGTGAGAACCTTATCATAAATGAGATCTTTTATGGTGACGTAATAGTTTGGTAACAATCTTTTCATAGACATTGTTGGCACGACACGTGAGAACATCTGACACTGTTGCCATGTCACACATTATCTCAACCAAGACCATGATTTCTTTTGTCTGGTAACTGACTGGTTTCCAACAGAACATTGTATATCAGAAGCCATCACATAATTGATGGCAAGAAAACTGAAATTTTAAAAATTCCTTTGTATTCCTCTCTTTGATCATGCCATAAATCTAAACTTATTTTATTTAATTATTATTATTATTATTTTTTTTTATTTATTTTTTTTTTTATTTACAGAATATTCTTTCCTGATTAATAATGGTAAAAATGTTAAATAGCCACAACTGAGAAATATTCACTAAAAATAAATGCAAAGTAAAAATAAATGCAAACATGCTCAGGTCTCTCCTACTATTTATGAAATTAATTACACATGCAAAATGTACATTCCTATAAACAGTACTGTCTTGATTGTATTGAGTGATAATTAAATGCTCATGTTTGTAGGTGGCAGAGGTTTTAAAATGGAGATGTGGAAGAACTCTTCTCCGTACCTTCTGGAGGACGTCCTGAAGTATAATTCCAGCAGGCCTGGATATTCCGTCCAGTGGGTGGATTCGCTGTCCTATGTGTGGCCCAATGAGATTGAAAACTTTGTGGCAAGATTGAGTGGTTTCTTTGTTCCAACGGAGACCGACAACTACTATTTCCGAATCAAAGCAGATGACCGATGCCAGCTATATTTCAGCAAGACTGGTCTTCCCAAGGATAAGGTATCTGAATGACAAATAAAATCATAATTTCAGTAGTTATCAATATAAGAAATTATCCCATTCACTGCACTTTTTAAGCATAGATCTGAACTTAAATCGTTGTAATTTATGAATGCTTTGGAATACAAGCATATTTACATTTTTAATTTAAACTTAATCATTTTGTTTTATTTCAGGTTAAGATTGCATCACAGACTTACTATACAACCAGTTTCTTCACCTATAGCACTCAGAGATCAGACGTCATGCGCTTAGAGAGGGGAAAACCGTAAGTGAAGGTTTTCAAGTAGTAGATAATGTTCAAAAAGTCATAATGTTTACTCTCTATTAGTCTTTTTGTCGTTATTATTGTTATCATTGTCTATATTGACTACAATATGGTCAATATATATGAAACCTCTCTCAATGTGCTACAGGTACTACATTGAGATACTAGTGCAGGAGTATGGAACAGTAGCATCAGTGGATGTGGCCTTTTTCAAAGAGATCAGCCCTTTCACGGCCCAGCAGACAACAGAAGCTGTAAATGAGAAACAGCAGATTAACGCAAACTATAATGTACTACCTGAAAAACAGGTAAGTGAGCTCACAGGAGAAAGTTCAAAGATTATCTAGATAAGATAAGATAAGATAAGATAAGATAGCACCTGCAAAAACTGAACAAGTCTCAGATATGAGCTCCTCTACCTGCTATTTACATTTTTGTTTCAAACTATTCGTTGTTATTTAGGTGATTCGTTTCATGGGATGGATGCCAATAACTCCCATCAGTGAGGTGCAGACTCTGAGAATCAGCAGTAATTGTTTTTCTCTGAGCAACTGTGAAAACACAAACTACTTCCTGACACACGGAGGTCTTATAACAGGTGCATTAGTTCACACAGCACTGTGAATGTGTGTTTGATGAAGCTATAATATCAAATTTTCATGTGCTTCTAATTTTTGCATTCACCCTTCTGCACTACCTCTAGAGACATCTTTTTGTTTGCATGTTTGTAATGTTTACCGGAGTTGCTTTGCATATTGTAGGGCCGATCTCAGTTAGTGCATCAGCGATGGAGTTGCAGAACGCTCTGAATGATTTGTGGACAATTCAACCAGACAGCGTTACAGTCACAAAGGAAGAATTGGACAATGAGTCACTGTACAATGTGACATTCAACTCTAACAGAGGTGAACTTAAAAATTATCTTTTTAAAATCAGTATTCTTTGACTGATTTCTTTGTCATCTGGCTTGTGCTACATTGTGTTACATGAGATATATACTTTGACAGAATTTCATGTGAACAATTACCCATCTACACTAAATTTCACAATTTTTTTAAAAAATTTTTTATGAAAATAATTTATAAATGCTACAGTTAAAACTTAATGTTAATTGGCCAACTATGTGTCACTCTTTATTTAGTCACCTCTATATTTTGATAAATTAAATTTAACTGGACAGTAATGTATGTACATGTTAATACTGTAATATATATGCTTTATTGAAAGTAAAAAGTACCAAATTATGATATATTTTATGGTGAAATATATAGCATGGTGACACTATATTTTCAATGTGCACTTTTATGGTAAAATAATGTTAAAATAACATGTTTGATAGTAACCAATACAGTAACACTTTAAACTTAAAGCCTTTATATATAAAATGCATTAATTATGCCTTGTAATGCAGTGTATAATACATTGTATGATTTAATGAATAATTGTAACCACAATGCATTATAATACTTCATTTTTACACCTTTAGAAATTGTAATGCGTTAAAATACATGACAAGCGATTTTGGTTACAATTTATGAAAATATATAAGGCATCATAATATACCTTCATAATGGATTATACATAAAGGCTTTAAGTAAAGTGTTACCACATTATATATTTTTCATATATATTTCAGTTATGTTGTTTCTTATTAAAATTCGTATTATTATTTATCAGTTATGTACATTAGGGTGTTTTTTTGCTGCCTTTATGTTGCTTGTAAAGTATTCCAGTACATTTAAGAGTAATTTGGTATTTTTTTTTATTTTTAATTTTTTAATTATCTCAGGTGACTTTGAGGATCTTGACTACTTGATCATGGACTCAGACACGAACATCACAGTTAATGAGAAAGTGAAAGGCCAGGCCAGCATGGAGACGTTCACACTGCTGTGGGGTGGAGTTCCATCCATCCCTCTGCCTTTCAATGCTTCTGAAACCGAGGTTTTTGTTTGTTTTATATTTCTTAATATATACCATAGAATAAAATAACAGTACTGTGTACAAACATTTTGAATGCTCTCTTGAAATATTAATTTTCTACATGACGGGTTACACCTCTGTTTTTTCTTTATTTTTATTAAAGGTGCGTTCAGCACTGGACATGATGATCACCGCTAAATGTCCAGCAGAGATTCCGACCACGGAGAACACTCGTGTGAAATTTTTCAGAGATTATGAAACCAGCGCCACAGGGGTAAGCAAGGCTGCAAAAGCAAATGATCGAGTATGTTCTGCATGCAGAGGACATGCCTACTGTACCTATTTCAAATCAAGTCAAGTTAGCCTTGCAAATAATGTGTGACATTAGTTCTAGCGTTATAGACATCAGTTATTTTTTTTGAAAACATCCCCTTTTTGTCCAGCTTGTAGAGCTTTCTCCTTGTCATACAGTTTTCAGGTGGTATGAGAGGGGTCCGGGTCACTGATTCAGAGGCTTTCTGTGGCCGCTGGTCTCTGAAGAATCCAGAGATTCTCTTCAATGCCAATGACATTTCAGCATCCGGAGCGATCTACAGCCAAATACTGCTAGAAACATACAACACTGTAAGCTCCACTAAACACCTCAGTGATCCTTACTAATGGATTTTTCTCAGTATGGAAATTAACTTTTCAAATATGAAAATATATAGTATATCTATATTTTTTTGTAGCTCTGCCTGGCCTACAAAGGGCGTCTGGTGAATGAACTGGGAATATTGTTCAGTTACCTGGCTGCGAATACTTACCGGGAAGTGAACATACGTATCTCTGTGCAATTTGACTCAACAGATAAGTAAGTTTAATCTACTGAACATAAAAAGTAACCTGAAGAGCAAAACGTACACGGACCGGACCGACCTCTTTCCTTAGAGGATTTGTCTTTATTCATATAAAAATAAATCCAATAACAAAGTCATTTTTGTTGTGAGTATAATATTGATGTTGTCATTCTCAGGTGGAACTACAAGTGTGTGGATCTCCTGAGCTCCATACAGACAGACCACATAGGCACCAGCTACAAACTTATTCAGTTCAGTGTGTATGGAGTGGCCGCTAACTCTGTTTACTTCATAGACAATGTTCACATTGGACGTGCAACGAATGCTTTGGATCCTAATGGTGAATAGGAATACGTTTTAAATAAGTTTTACATTTTATTTTAAAGTGGTCTTTTTAAATTCAATGTTCTATTTTCTCTCTCCACATCAGTTATAATCCACAGAAGAAGACCACCTGCTCAAGCCAGTTCAGGACTTTTCTTTTCAAACATAACTGTGAGCAAACAAGCAACTGCTTCACAAGTCAGCTATGAGATCACCGCGACACCTTACAACTGTGGCTTTGGTGTCCCACTGTTTGAAATAGGCTTTCTGAAGGTAAGTTACAGTTAAAATGGAACTCATTCTACAATGAAGTGCTTGAAGTGCTGGATCTTTCTGATTTCTCTTATATCTCAGGAGATAACAGAATATTTGCTTGTCATAAGATCTGTCTTTGACATTTGAGTTATTGCTATATATGTGAATCGTTTCCTGCAGATTGTGTGCACATAATTGCACAGTTAACGGGTTAGTTCCCCCTAAAATAAACATTCTGTCATCAATTACTCAACCTCATGTTGTTTCAAACCCATAAGACTTTTGCTCATCTTCAGAACAGAAATAAAGATATTTTTAAGGAAATCTGATATATTTCTGCCCCTTCACTTAAAGTCTATTCACCCAAAATTCTAATGCTTCAAAACATTCATAAAGAGATCATAAAACTAATCCATATGAATCAAATGTTTTCATTTGTGTTCTAAAGATGAACAAAAGTCTTATGGGTTTGGAACAACATGAGGGTGAGTTATTGATGACAATTTTTATTTTTGGGCAAATTATCTCTTTAAGTGATCCATGTTAACCTTCCATATTCTCAATCTTCAGATTTCATTTTTTTGTCCAACAGAAGATGATAAACAGCACAGGAGACCTACTGATTCAAAGCCAAGGGAATGCCACTGTCACTATTATGCACCCTCAGAAGGCCAGCCCCCCTCTTACAGGAACCTTTGACGTTGAGTTCTTAGCCCGGCGTGTTGAAGGTAAGCATGTTGGCTGTGGGTTTATCGGTTACTTTGTTGTGTAGCTGCTGGAAGTAACTGAATCATTTAGTACATGAAATTTCCTGTTGCACTGCAGATTCTTGATTTCGAACACTGTTTATTTATTAGAATAGCAAACTAGACTTCTTTCTACATAAACCACAATCTCCCTAGAGGTCATCAGGTTTTTCATGTGGCACATGCGTTATGTGTTCCCAGGCCTGGCGGTAGACATCAGCGCTGCGGACCTGCAGTACGCCCTGCAGGGGATCCCAGAGCTCGGCCAACTGCAGGTGCAGAGATCTGGAGACTGTAGAGGCTACAGCTGGAACATACAGTGGCTCACCATCCCTGGAAATCAGCCTCTGTTAAAGGCAAGAAAGAGTTCAGAGTGCTATTACAATAAACTGAGGTGGAGTTTGCAAGACGGCAGGGGAACCGCTCATGAGCAAATGCTAATGGGAATTTAATAAAAAAATTAAAAAATTAGTTAAAAAAAATAAGTAAAGTCACCTTTATTTATACAGTGCTTTATACAATTCAACAGCTTTACTCTGATAAACAGGGTAAAAAATGGTGCAAACAGAATAAAAAGAGACAATAGTGTTATTATTTAGCTCAAGTCAGTTAATAATATTGATGTTGCAAAATTAGTTCATTTTGGAAAAAGTTAAATCAGCTATAAATGTGCGTAATTTTTAAAATAAAATGGGACAATGCACTTATTGTGTACAAACATGTTTTTACATTTTATCTACATTTTAAAAATTACCTGCATGTGATTAAATCTGTAATTAATTTCTGCAGTTACATTTATAATTACACTGTTGACACTTCTCTTACACCTAACCCTACCCTTAAACTTACCCTTACCACCACACCTGTCCCTAACTTTACCCGTATGCCACCTCAATATTAGTAAAAGTGTTTTGCAATACAATATGAACACAATAAGTACATTGTACTTATTTTTTGTATGTAAGTACATAGTATTTAAAGCCACCTATTATAAAGTGTGACCATAAAATGTATTCAGTTGATATAAGTAAATATATAACACAACTTTATTTTTCCAAGTCAACATGGAAAGCTGTGTGCAACCCATTTTACTTGTGAAGTGAAAAGGTGAAAAAGACATTTCAGTCAATCATTTTATTTCTAAAGCACGTTTAAAAACAACACAAGTTCACCAGTGCTTTACAGACCCAACATTACAAAACATAAACACATACACTCCATAAAGCAAAACAAAGCATTAAACAAACATAGATTCAACATAGATTTTAAACACTCAAAGGAGTCACAGGATTTAATATGTAGAGGCTATTCCAAAGAAATGGTGCTGGCTGCCACTGCAAAGGCGCAATCTCTCTTAGTTTTTAACCAAGATTTTGGAACATTTAAAAGAAGACTTTGAGATGATCTTAGGGGTCTAGCAGCACAATGCTGCTGTAATAACTAGAGATTCACTATATTGCCAAAAGTTTTGGGACGTCTGCCTTTACATGCACATGAACTTTAATGACATCCCATTCTTAATCCATAGGGTTTAATATGCAGTTGGCCCACCCTTTGTGGCTATAACAGCTTCAACTCTTCTGGGAAGGCTTTCCACAAGGTTTAGGAGTGTGTTAATGGGAATTACTGACCATTCTTTTAAAGCGCATTTCTGAGGTAAGGCACTGATATTGGCCTGGCTCGCAATCTCCTCTCTAATTCAACCCAAAGGTGTTCTATTGGGTTGAGGTCAGGACTCTGTGCAGACCAGTCAAGTTCATCCACACCAAACTCGCTCATCCATGTCTTTATGGACCTTGCTTTGTGCACTGGTGTGCAGTCATGTTGGAACAGGAAGGGGCCATTCCCAAACTGTTCCCACAAAATTGGGAGCATGAAATTGTCCAAAATGTCTTGGTATGCTGAAGCATTACGAGTTCCTTTCACTTGACTTAAGGGGCCAAGCCCAAACCCTGAAAAACTACCCCTCACCATAATCCCCCCTTCACCAAACCTTACACTTGCAGCACAATGCAGTCAGGCAAGTACCGTTCTCCTGGCAACCATCAAACCCAGACTTATCCATTGGATTGCCAGGCAGAGAAGCGTGATTCGTCACTCCAGAGAACACGTCTCCACTGCTCTAGAGTCGAGTGATGGCGTGCTTTACACCACTGCATCTGACGCTTTGCATTGCACTTGGTGATGTAAGGCTTGGATACAGCTGCTCGGCCATGAAGCTCTCTACGCACTGCTCTTGAGCTAATCTGAAGGCCACACAAAGTTTGGCAACTTATGCACACTGTGTGCGCCTCAGCATGCGCTGACCCCGCTCTGTGGCTGAGTTGCTGTTGTTCCCAATTGCTTCCCAATTGCTTCCACTTTGGAATATTTAGTAGTGAGGAAATTTCACGAATGGACTTAGAACACAGCTAGCAACCATTACAGTACCACGCTTGAATTCACTGAGCTCCTGGGAGTGACCCATTCTTTCACAAATGTGTTTAGAAGCAGTCTGCATGCCCAGGTGCTTGATTGGAAAACCTGAATTCAATGATTTGGAGGGGTGTCCCAATACTTTTTTCAATATACTGTATATAAAGGGGTAAGCCTATGTAAGCCTTTTAAATGGAATAAGCCATTTAAAGGAAAAAATAAAGTAGGGCCAAACTTTATCCAGTGGGAACAAAAATATTAAGCAATTTTCAAAGTTGATAATAATAAGAAATTATTCCTGAGTACCAAATTAGCATATTAAAATGGTTTCTGAAGGATCAAATTATTCTGAACTTGAGTAATAACTGCTTAAAATGAATTGCTGATTTTACAGTATTTTGATCAAATACTGCAGCCCTGGTGAGCATAAGAGGCTTTTTTCAAAAACATCTAAAATCTTACAGACCCGAAATTCTTAATCGGTAGTGCATATCTTCATTGACTCAAACTTTTAATTTTATATCTGGCTGAATGAAATTTTTTTGATAATGTTAACCAGATCAATGCTTCCAATGTGGTCGGCGTGAACCCTTCATTGACATTATGGAAGATCGAGCAAGGAGGCCTCTTCAAGCAGAGAATTATGGGAGACTTTCTGCGCGTGCCTACAAATAAACCACAGGTGCATTTCTTACTCACTGCAATAATGTTTTTCCAACACGTGGAAATATACATGTTTTATATATGCAGCTTTTTTTTAAAGGTTCTTCCTCATGTTACCTGATGCCGTGTAGTGTGAAGATTTTAATATTGCTACATAGTGGGTCAGTTAAAGGATCTGTCCGGTTGTGTTACTTTGTTTGAATATCCACTGTTCTGGGGATTTTACATGTTGAGAGGATTGGCTGAACTTAAGAATTAAAGGTTTATTTGTATTATTACTAAAGGTCAGGTGTGCATTCCTTAATATTTTATTCTAGAAGTTCTCAAGAATGCATTACATACAAGTTAATTGGTAAAAGGGGTAAATATTAATATTATTTTTATATAAATGTAAATGTTTAGATTTATGATTTTTCATTTTCTATTTTTATTAATGCGTTAATCAAATACCTTAATGTAAATATAAACTTAAAGACCACTGTAATATCTGTTTACTGAAGCAAAACCAGTTGAGAAACACAGGTTAAGGATGTCTAATGACAAAAATCTATCTTATCTTTTAAGGTGGAGGTTTTCATCAACGGTATTCCATCAAGGTGCTCAGGGGACTGTGGTTTCACCTGGAGTGAGTCAAAGACCCCAACAGTGACTGGGATCTCGCCTACAGAAGGTAGAGTAAATGATCAAGTCTCACATAAAAGCTGTCATCTCCATTCATGCATGGTGGTTTTTAGTGGTTTATATTACTAATATAACTTGTCTTTCAGGATCCAGTGGTCTGGGAACAGTTCTTACCATAACTGGATCTGGTTTTGATGGTGGAAACGTCACTGTAAAGATTGGAGACGTGGAATGCTCTGTTCTACAGCTTACCAGTAAGTCAAAACCCAGTAATGTCAGAAAAAAAATTTTTTGCACGCACACACTCAAAGTGTGCTCACAGAAAAAAAAAACCTGTTGGAGTGGTGAAGTCATGCAGTCCTGTGTGGGATTTTTAACGGCGGATAATTGCAGTATATCAGGCAGGAAATATAAACTTTCGCCCAACATTCATCTGTAACATTTACAGTATATACAGTTATGTTCTGTTTTGGCTATGTTCCACAGCTGTTATTATGCTCAATTATCTCATTAGCTCTTTTGTTTGCTCTGTGTATTTAAGCCATCAGTTTGAGTTAGTTCCCTGTCCGGCATTGTCTTTGTTAACACGAGTTTGCTACTTAAGCTCCTTTTTTTTTTTAAGTGTTTGGTAAATTTTGATTATTCCTGATCCATTTCCTGAGCAACCCATGACACTATCGACCTCAAATATGGCTTATCATTTGAAACGTATTAGTAGTAGCAACTTCACTTGGCAGCTCGCTCTAACATTAACCTAAATAAATGTTATTAAAAAGTGTTTGTGCAGAGTGTGAAAGCTAAAGAATTAGCGCACTTAATGAATGACATGGAGGCAGCAGCATTATCACTTAAGTAATTAAATTAATATAAACGTGCGATTAGTCGACTAATGGCTTAAATGGACGACTACTAGTCGTCTAGACAAATCTTTAGTCGGGGAAAGCTCTAATAAAACCTGTCTCAGCAAGTATTTTGTAAACACAGTTGGTTATGTCTTCCCTCCAAAATGACCCCATGATTTACTCACCCTCAAGCCATTCTAGGTGTATATGACTTTCTGCTTTCTGACGAATACATCCAGAGTTGTATTAAAACATGTCCTGGCTAATCCATGCATTATAACGGCAGTGAATGGCAGCCCAAAATTTTAAGCCCAATAGAGTGTATACATCCATTATAAAAGTAATCCACAAGACTCCGGGAGGTTAATATGCTTATGCAGCATTGAGCTTAGCTTTTGAAAGGGAACAGGACTAATGCTGCCATCATGTGCTATCGGAATCAACGTAAATACGGGAAAAATATAGGTAAAAATGTATAGGTAAAAATGCACATGAACGCCCTCTGATGTTGTGTTTACCACTGGAAAGTTTGGAAATAATTTTGATACCCAAATTCCCGAGATGGGCATGCCATAAACTTTTAAACATGGTGGAGGGGAGAACTACTGTGGCTACTTTATGTATTAATCTCGCTATTAACCAATGTCTTTGCTGACATTGATGATGATGAGCTTTGTAGTAGTCAAGAGCATGACAAGGAAGATAGAGAACTAAATTAAACTTTAATAGTAATCCACAGCAGGAAGCAGGTGTGCGTGATGGTATAGTGTGTGCAGGTGCGAGCCAGGAGGGATGCCTGGGAAACACATTGCTGCTGTGACTGGAGATCGTGACAGCAATGAGCAAAAATAACTTTAGATAAACAAATACAATTTTTTTTTTCTGTAATCCCGAAGCAGCTGAAAGGTTTGTTTGAACTGCATCCTCTAAAGTGCAGGCGTGAATTTGCATTTCCTTCATCCTGAGGCTTATTTAATTAACTTTTGGTGTGAAAAGGCCTTTACATTTGCCAAAAATAGATTTTTTTTTGTTTTAAAAAACAAGCAAGCAATCCCAGCCCAGGTGAGAAAAATAACACAAAAGTAACACATTACTTTCCATAAAAAGTAACTAAGCAATGCAATTAGTTACTTTTTTTAGGGAGTAACACAATATTGTAAGACATTACTTTTAAAAATAACGGTAACACTTTATAATAACTACACGCTATGAAGCATTAGTTAAGCATTAGTAAATAGTTCATAATTTATAAAGCATTAATAGACATTAATAGGCAGTTTATAAATACAGCTATAAATGCTTTATTCTTGATTTATAAGTATATCTATAATGTGTTTAATAATTGTATTTTCATACTTTATAAATGATCAATTTAACATATCTAAATTAAGTATTACAGTATTTACAAACCAGTTATTTAGGAGTTGTCAGTGGTTCATCAGATCACTTAGAAAGTTTAAGTAAAGGATTAATAAACTATTTAAATGTACATTTATACATCTTATTATTTAGATATATAGTAATAGTTACTTGTGTGTTAATAAATACTTTATAAACATGTATTTCCACAGTTATTCATGATTAATTCAGGTAGTTATAAAACATTTAGTTGTGGGTGAGGACTATTTATGCCTCGTAAAGCTTTTACAAAGTATATATTTAAAGGCTCAGTTATCTTCTGCACTGCTGTTCTCTAATATTTTAAAGTTAGTACTGTTTTGACACTACAAAATATTTTATTATATTATTATTGTTTTATCTACATTGTATTTGTTGTATTTTGGCACTCCTGTAATCCAGTGTAATCAACTGGTGTATTTTTATTCAGCAATGTTTACACTTTACATCAATGCATTTTTATATCAGATTGCAGAGGCTTAGTTTCATTTGATTGCAGTTATGTTTTCTGGCGGTCTATAGGAATATTATTTATAAATATTTATATGTGCTATATTCCTCTGTGTTGTGTTTGTTTCCTTTTTCTGTTCAGAAGAGAACTGAGCCTTTAAATCTCCTCTGTAAAAGCTTTAAGAGGCATAAATAGTTAAATGACAAATAGTAAATGTTTTATAACTACCTGAATTAATCATGAACTCACAGGAGGAATACATTTTAATATAGCGGTTATTAACACAATGAGTAACTATTACTATATGTCTAAATAATAAGATGAATAAATGTACATTTAAATAGTTTATGAATCCTTTACCTTTACCTAAATAACTGGTTTGTAAATAATGTAATAATTTAGAAATTATAAATTGATCTTTTAACTTTCGCTGCAGCAGCAGTGTTTATTCCTGCTTTGTAAACGCATTTAATTTCATGATAATTTTCTTCAGAAGAGAAGTGAATTGCACCGTCTCTCTTGCGAGAAGTGAATCAAACGGACACTATCTGTTTGCCGCATGTGTCACACTTTCAGGTGCATGTGCTTCAGAGTTAATCGCAAACTCTGGATTAAACCATAGAGAATGTTTATACCAAGCTTTGAGAGACCGTTGAACTTGATCTCAACCAGGTTGGATTTATCTGGATTTGTCAACTCTAAACCTACTCTGAAACTCAGAGTTTGTTCAGCTAGCTTCATGCAACAGGCCTAATAAATCATTCTATAGCTTTGCAGAACAATAACAAAAAAAATCATTATTCACTTCTTTAGGTGAGTAAATTACAGAATTGTTATACACTATTTAAGCAAACATCTGATCAAAGTATTATTTGTGTTTTAGATACGTCTATAACCTGCCAGATCGGTCCTGCAAGCGCAGGTGTACAGCCAGTCTCTCTGAGTTTCTCTGTGCTGGGAAGTGCCCAATACCGGAATGACAACAGCTTCACACACCTGTTAGGAGTGACTTCCATAAACCCCACAACAGGAAGTGTAGCAGGTACATGTAGCATTACAATTCTCTATATACAGTATATTGTAACATAAATATTTTTTATATTCACTGAAGTATTTGATGCTTGCATATGTATTTCATACATTGTACATCGGGAAAGGAATATTACCAGTAAAAATGCTTCTATTTCATATTTTGGAAATGTAGTTAAAAAAAAAAAAGCAGAACAATTTTAATGACAAGTTCAACTGACACATTACTTTCAAAATAGTATTTGGTGTGTCCAAAATCTGTTTACCTTTGCCTACTTACAATTAGCTACTAGCATGATGTTTTTCTGTATTGCTTCACAGGCGGGACGATTCTGACCGTGTCAGGCTATGGATTCAGTAATGAGACCGCAGTCACCATTGGCACTCAGCCATGTAACATTATAAAAGTGGAACTTTTCCACCTGAGGTGCATAGTTCCAGCTGTAAGTGAAGCTTGTTTTCCCATGAAGATAAAAAAAAAAAAAAAAGGGTTATAAAACGTTATAAAAGTTGTTATTATTAATATTGTTTTATTTGTATTATTAACAACTCCTAAGGGCGAATTCACCAAAAATGTGTCCCATCTTAAATGGAATGTCATTTAAAAAAATGCATCCCCATGCTCCACAACTTGCCTCTTAGAGCTCTTGAAAGATTGGAAATTGTCACATGCAAATTGCACTTAGTACATAGAATTTGCATTTTTCCTTTCGCAAATCAACTATTGAGACAACATAGACAGTAAATCCAAATAAACATCATCATTGGGCACAACACAATCTTAGTGAATTCCCCTCCTTAATGTACCTGTGTTTAAAAAAAAAACTTATGCTGTATAATATTGGATTCATGAAACTTTTATACAATAATCTTGTGTATGACATCAATCAGGGATCACAAGGTGAACAGACAGTAACACTGACCACGGCAGAGATGACAGCAGTATCAAATGGCTCTTTCACGTACAGCACTTCTCTGACAGCCTTAATCACATCTGTGAGCCCACAAACTACACCAGTATTCGGTGAGATATTAATATTTAGGAATTTGGTAAATGCTTTCACCCAATTCAGTGCAGCTATGTTTAACAGTTCATGTATTCCCTGGGAATTGAACCCATGACTTTAAAACTTTAAAGAAGCTGGGCCCTTTTCATTAGACATTACATTAGACCCAGACCATGAAATTGACACGTACCCTGGATTGCTTTAGATGTTCAAATGTTTTTCAATACCTATTCATCTTCTCAAAATTGGTGCCCTATAGTTGGTCTCATTCTATGTTTGCAAACAGTCAACAACTGATTGTATTCCGATCTGAGATTTAGAGCTGTAATCCGATACTTCGCCAGTTGAATACATTCTATTCTTAGAATAGAGTTCACTTGCCTCTATTCACAAGAATGTTGAGTAGTATGTAAGGATGACCCAGCTTTCTGTGTGTGTGTGTGTGTGTGTGTGTGTGTGTGTGTGTGTGTGTGTGTATGTTTGTTTGTGTGGAAAACAATTTCAGTGTTCTAGATAAACTCTTGATGGTAAAAATTTCCAGTGAGGAGTATCTCAAAAGAAGACAGGGGTCACAACATGTTTTCTTTAGATCAGCGAGAACCGGGTTGTAATTTTTACAATGCAATGTCAAACTTGTCTTATGTTCCTTTTTTTAAAGTAACATTACCACCAAAACCAGAAAATAAATTTGTGTTGTGATTTCGATCTACCAGTTCCCTTTATTCCAAATAGCCTGTAGTCACGCTACCCTTTGAACTATTGATAACAACAGCAGGCTACAATTTCAAGATGTACGTGACAGAAACTGTAGAAACTGTCAACATAATTAACGCTAAAAAAGGGTCCAACCTATAATTGATGAAGTCCACTGCTTCCATATTCTTAGAAAGACACTGTAATGGGTAGAATAACATTCAAGTGTCAAGTGTCTCTTTCCATCCCATTGTTCTGATCTGCATTTTCATCTTGTGTACATCTGTAAACCCCCCATATGGCCTCCAGACTAACTTCAGCTACCAGTCTTTTCCAGCTCTTTTGTGCACGCTAGATAATTCCACTGGCTTTAGCTGAAGTCACGCAATCAGAAAAGCCGGTTTGGCTGCAGTGAAGGACAATCAACAGCGTGACGTTTCCTAAAAGAACCTGAAATCTGCTCTAAACAAGCTCAACAATCACAGCAATTTTAATATAAAAACTTCCACAATGTCACCACCCCTCGCAATCTTACTAGAACAGCTATTCATTTTACCCTGTTTTCACTTATCTTTTTTGATAAAGGGCACAGGATTCTCACCATCTTGGGCACACATTTTGAGGCACAGGCTAATGACAGCTCTGTTTTGATTGGTGAAGCTGAGTGTGAATTGCTGCAGTGGACCAGTGAAAACATCACCTGCCTGTTACCCACACTTCCCCCCGCTATGTACAATGTCGGTGTGAGAGTCGGAAACCAGGGTTACCCCTTAACCAGGTCTTATATCACTTACTATACTCTATTTATATGTAAATATATTGTTACAACTGTAGAATAGAGCTGTGCATCAAAAGGACTTGTGCATTATGACATTTAACAAAAGTGAATCTTTTTAGAGTGATTAAATGTTTGTTTGTGTGCAGTGCTGGCGTTAATACCACCATAGAGTATGTTTTAGAGGTCACAAGTTTTTCTCCATCTCTGGGGTCTTTGTATGGAGGAACCACCATCACTATCACCGGCTCTGGGTTTAGCCCTGTCGCAGCAGACAATAATGTCACTTTAGGTAAGATAAGGCTACAATGGAAAAAATTTATTTATCAACATTCTTTAAAATATTTGATTTACTCTTTGATCTTTAACAGTGTATTACTGAAACCACTCTTTTCCGGATCATTAGTACTGTAGTAATAGTTGTGCGTTTCATTCAGGGGACACACAATGCAGAGTGACAGCCACTTCAGATCATCAACTTGAGTGTGTGACCCAGTCTAGAGATAAAACACACACCGTGACGAACCAAGGTTTCCACCCTGGTAATATCTCTTTACTTTTATCTCTTTTTCTGTCACACACACAAAACCTGAATACATCAGAGACAGTGAAACAATGGATGTCTGCACATTGACATGACTTATCAAATACACTAGAGCTGCCAGCAAAACAAACAAACCAAGATATTCCATAGCACTGTTTGAGTGTTTTTTGCTTGTTTATTTATTTTTTTATTATTTAGTTCCACAGAATCCGCACCGGCGGAATTCTGTGAAATCCTGAGCAGTTAGTCCAATACCAGGGATTTTTTTTTTAAAGAATAAAAAAATAATTTTAAAAGTAAAGAAATCATAACACTTTAAAATAATTTCACATATTTTAGCATTAGTTCATGTAATTTTTTTTTTACAGCATTTATTAATATTTGTTAATGTTAGTTAATAAATATACAATTGTTCTTTGCTCATGTTAGTTCACAGTGATACATCTTGTGCCCCCAGTTTCACAGACAAGTAGGGCTGTGCAATTAATCCTAATTCATTTTCAATTTAAATTTTGGCTTCCAACGATTATGAAAACAAGATAATCGGCGTGAAACGATTATTATGCTGCTGCCACATTCCGTCCTGCGCACCTTCCTTTCCTTCACAACGGTCCACTTTCGTTCCTCCCTAAATTTGTTAAACAGTGTTATTAAAAGCGTATTATGCTTTTATAAAAGCAACTTAAATGTCCTAAATGAACTAAGGCTTAATCTAAGCCTTGTCTGTGAAGCCAGCCCTTAATTTGAAAAGAGCATTATTACAGTTAATATTGAAATAAACATTAATAAATACTATAGTATTGTTAATTGCTTATATTTTTGTACAGTATTTAAGTAATGCTAGCGAATTATAGCTTATTAAAAAGTGTTACTGAAAAATAAATGGGAATTTTAAAACATAAGGGAAAATGCTGGAGATTAAAATCTTAATGTATGGAAAAGTTATAGAAATGAATAAAATCTAAAAACAGAAAAGGGATGAAAAATAAAACCTAAATATTGTAAGTCTCATGGAAATAAAATATATATAAAAAACTTGAAAAAATAAATGAACAAAAGCTTAAAAAGTTATGGAAATGAAAATGGGCCTGAAAAATCATGGAGATATGTACAATTCCAAATATGTGTTCTAATTATTAGTTAAAGACTTTTTTCAGGTGCAAACGATAATTATTTTTTTAATCTTGTGTGGACAATTTCCCTATACATGTTGTAAAATGTGCAGATGTGACTACATGTGTTTGTTTGCCCACTTTCATAAATTTAATTACATCATATGTGTTCAGTGTACGGTCAGGGTTACGTCTGGAGCCCCTCTGCGATAATGGCCTCAGTGGGGGACACAGTGGTTTGGCGTTGGGACGCACCAGCTTTTGTGGCTGGACTGGGCTACAGGGTCTTCAGTGTGTCCAGTCCCAGCAGCACAGACTATGATCGCATTGCTTTCAGCAGTGGAGTCACCCGAACCGCCAAAGGTACAAAAACTACAACAACTACTCTCCGATAACCTATTAACACAATCTAATGTACATTAAGCTGACAAACAATGCTACACAAACTATTTGTGAGAAAAACATTTGCTTGAACACCATTTTGTTAACTAGTCCTTGCTTAAAATTGCACTTATTCCTTTTAGCCTTATTCTTATAAGAGAGCCCATGTAACTATGAATCAAAAACCACGAACCATGAATATTAAAGGGTTAGTTCACCCAAGAATGTCATATACACCTAGGATGGCTTGAGGGTGAGTAAATCATGGGCTAATTTTCATTTTTGGGTGAACTAACCCTTTAATATGTAAATAATTTGATGGTTTTCATAAATATAAACATCTATATTAAATATAAATACTTAAAAAATATATATTATTCTATAAGGTATCAAGTAACAAGACAATACATTTTTTTTTGTTTGTTTCATTTATAATGTTTATTTATTTATCAGTCTAAGGTAGTTTTCCTGGACACAAATTACTTGCATGAAGGTACTGTATAGTTACTCTGGAAAACAAATACATTGAAATTCAATTTAATTTAATTGAAACATTTTTTATTTATTTTTTCATTTTTAAAAAAGTTTATATTTTTGCAAAATGTTTTTCATTTTGTCACAAACAGTACAATATTTTGAGTCCTCTTAAACAGTGTAGTTGGCTTTTGATTGTCCTGACCTTTAGGAGCTTTTGCACCGGGTAGTTCTAGGAACTTGTTGCTTTCTGGTGGCTAGTTCTCAGAGAACTAAAAGTTCCCCTAAGAACCTTTTCGTTGCATTCGCACCACCAGTAGAAACTCTGAAGTGATGTAAGCCGTTCTTGTTGTTGAGACCTTTATTTTGACGGCGTGGTGGATATTTATTTTGATGCCGCTGAGAATGCCAGAGCCTGAGCACACAGTGCTACCATTCTCCGTCTTCATTAGTTTACGACCTCTTTAGCAGTCCTGTCTAATACGTTAATAGATAGAACTGTTATAAAAAGAAAGTAGACAGTATATGAAAAGGTTTTAGCGTTTGCCGTGTGGTTGATGCCCAGTGTTTCGCTTGGTCCCCTTAAAGTTGCTTTGGATTTTCTCCTTAGCATAAAGGTCGAGAGGTCCATCTATCACTGTTTTCCATGTTCTTACAGTTAGTTTGTGGAGCAAATATATAAACTATAATCTGTGTGTGTAAACGGCTTTTTTAAAAATGGCAGGTGCTGCTGTTTGTTCAGCCAATCAGCATACACTTGACTAATAGTTCCTATTGTGCTGGGTTAGACCCTTCTCTGACTCCTACTCTGAGCTAATTTAGTTCCTCCAAAAGTTCCTCCGGTGTGAAAGCCCCTATTGTGACATTAGAGACTGGTCCTCTGGGAAATGCAATTAAATACCCCTGATCCAGACAAGCAAGGTTTGTGAGATTGTCAGATTTAATGAAGGGTAATCTAACGGTGTCTGCTCTGTAATTAGCTATAATTCCGACATAATTACACACCAGTCATTGTACAAAAAAACATCAAAACAACAACAATATACTGTGCAATTTTGTTAGACAATTTGTTGAATGCCTTTTGCTGTAGATTTTAAAGTTTGTATTCTGAGGACAATGAGACCTGGAGGCGTGATGCTATTTTGTTTGTGGAGGAACACAATCTGATCCTACTGTTCTTGTGTCTGTTTCATTGTTAGGGTTTTTCGCCTATCGTTTCACATCTCCTGGAGTTTACTACTACAGCAGCGGTTACATTGACTCTGGCAACCAGAAGATGCTGCAGGGCGTGGTGACTGTTATGCCTCTGGAGGAGAGCACGGTTGAGCTTCAGGTGTTTGTGACGGGAATACAGGCCTCTATGAAAATAGGTACAATCGCAACCTATATTCAAGTACTTTGACTCAAAATAACATTTAAAATTTAAAATATCAAATTTCAGCATAAGCTATGGTTTTTGGCTAAGTAATTGGTAGGTAAAATCCTCATCATTGTAATTTGTGTACATTCCAGTTTCAGGACAAATGAACTCTGACTCTGACTGCGTGGCCACTTCAGACTGTTTTCAAGATCAGCTGGAATTTAATCACACCTCAGACGGTCACTACTTCAGTTTTACTTCCTGCGCCAGCCCCACTGTGTACCACATTACGCCTGACCATGGCACCACACATGACATCATCAACATCAATGGATCTGGCTTTAGCAACATTAAATGTGCAAACGAGGTGAGCTTCAGTGGTCAGTCCTGACATTAAAGATGCTGTAAGGGATTTTTGGAATATCCCAAACACCCGACAGATGTCACTGAAATACAATGCAAAAAAATAGAAAAAGAAAATATCCTACCATTGTCTGATTTTGTTAGCCTGACAAGCCAGACCCACATCAAAATGTTGGGTCTGGAAACTCACCATTGACAGGGCTCAATCCGAGGGGTGGGATAAACGGTTGCCTTTCAAATTCCCTCAGCACGCAATTGGATAGCGCCATGAGCGCCACAACCAACCAAAGCAAAGAAGAAGGTGAAGCCGAGCTAACGTTAGTTGATAGACTTTCGCCGTATCCGGTCGGCAAAACTTTGAACATATCTTCTTTTCTTAAGAATGACTTCAGTGCCGTTCTTTGTTCTTTTCTCAAAGAAAAGCTTAACTCCAAGTCTTCCAGAGTCGCGGACAAAGCCGATTCAAAAGACCGCTGTTCGTCAGCTTCTTTGTTTACGAGTAGCACGCAGAACCTCCGCAACTCTGCCGTGACGTGCCGTCATTATGTTAAGCCCGCCCACCGACTCTACACACGCTGTGATTGGCCTGACCAGAGTTTGGTTTTTCCAGCTCTCAGGTCTACCGAGAGTTGCTAGACTACACTCAGAATACATATTCTGCCACTAGGGTGCGTCTAGATTTCTAGGCTATGATTTTGTACTTAAAATACCTAAATTAATAATTTCAAAAAAGCAAATAAACACATATGCATTCTTATATTCATATAACATATGACAAGTAAAAAGTAAAGTTACATCAATTACTTTAAATGTACACATTTAGGACTAGAAATAAAAATGTATACAATTCATCTATTTATAACTGTAGGGAGAAAATAAGTAAAATTGACTCAATCCTCAAATCCTCAAATACTGCGTCTTCAATGCTCAAAAAATCACCAATTTTTCCAGGTTTATTTTTCATTATAAATGTAAATCTTTTTTATACTTTATAAATAAAAAAATAAAAAAAAAAATGTGTTACAGCACTATGCCATTTGCTTTCGCATTGAAAGGGAGACGGTTCTTCAGTTGGAGAAAAGGGAACATTTAGCGTTGTTTTCACCTAAAGAGCAAAACTTGCACAGATAAGTGCAATGATTTCACCTTTGGGCGCTTCAACAAATAAAAAGAGCAGTTTCCCTTATAAAGGTCCCATGGCATGGATTTTTTATTTTATTTTATAATGTATTCTGAGGTGTACTTATATTGTTAGTATGATTTTTACATCATAAAATGTCATAATTTAGAAATAAAAGGCATTTTTTCTATACTGATGTTTGCCCTCTGGCTGAATGCCCTGTTTCAAGGGGCGTGTCTGCTGTGAGACTTCAGTAAAAACGCCCACTGTTGTGATTGGCTGACATCTTTGCATTTGAAATGAGCGGAGGGGGCATGGTTTAACGAGGTCTACGAGACACAAGGCTGCCAGAGAGAAGGATGTCACTTCTCATCAGTTCTCTCAGCACGTCTCAGTTCAGTGAACTGTTGTAGTTACTAGCATACTAGCACTAGTTACTAGCACTTCAGGTTATTAGTTTATTTCTAGTCGGAGGGACTGTCACTCATGTCAGAAAGTTAGTAACTTTAGTAAATTATGGATCAGCGCTGACTCGAGACGGGAACCGTTTAGAACGATTCAGTCCGATTTGGTGAACTGGTTCGACCGGTTCACTAAAAAGAACCGGTTCAAAAGAACGATTCGACATCAATGGACCAGAGACGGAGAGATTGATAAACAAAGTGATATTGTACTGAGTTGTGAGAGCGCTGTCAGCGCAAGTTTATTTTGTTTGTATCTGAGAGTTCTGAATAAACACGAGTCCCAGTCACGCCGAGCCCGCCTTCCTCCTTATTCTACTAACTTTGTAACACATGTAAGCCGGGAGAGAAAGAAGCCGCAGCACGAATAATAAAGTTCTGTGTGAACTTGAATGATTAGCTACACATCAAAAATCACTGATCACAGATCAGAAGGAACTGAAAAAAGACTTCTGTTTTCATTTGTACATCCAAACACTGAGAAACTGCCAGCATTCACTCGTTCACAAGCCATGATCTCTCGAGGACAAACAAATATGGCGTGCCAAATTCTCTGGGCGGAGGAAAGGGAGATAACTGTTCCTGTTATGACGTCATAACAGGAAAATTCAACATCAGCTCGTCTGGGCTGTCATTTTCTCAAAGGCAGAGAAAGACAGCCAGAACTCGGTTTACACCGATCAAAATTTCTAGCCACTTGGGGACAATATTCAGGCTAGGGGAACTCATATTAATGTTGAAAAACCTCATAAAATTAAAATGTAATGCCATGGGGCCTTTAAAGGGGCATTTTATTTATGTATTTATTTATTTATTGCCATAACTACCTGGTTGTCTGGAATTTTTCTTGGTACCCTAAAACAAATTTTTTGAGATGTACAGGTTGCACATCACTGAAAACTACAATAGTACTCGTTATGTTTATTATCAAGCGAAATTTTTTATTTTTTTGTTAAAAAGCAAAGTTGAACCAACTTTCTAAAAGTGAGGTATATGCTTTAATTCAGAGTGGTGATTGGCTGTAGTGGCCGGACAGTACGGATGTACGTCAACAGTTTCTGAGCATTTCTCTGCATTATTCATGAGAAGGAACTTGTTTAATCCAATCACTGCATTTGCTGTATTATGAATGAGATCGCATTACAACGGAGAATTCAAATATCACAAAAGACCAGTTTGGCTCGGTTCGTTCTCTGCCTGTTCAGCTCTCCATCTGGACACGTGTTGTAAGTGTATGCTTCCTCAGCACAGTAGTACAAAAGTGTTGTTTGTATGTTCCCCACGATGCTGTCAGAGCTGGAGTGAGCCTTTTGCTGAAAGTGAAATCGTGAAAGTGCCCTTTTCGGTCGCACTACAGTGCCTCCGCGACGAACGCGATTTCTAATTTCTACCCATCCCCAGAGCGTGATTTCTACCGAGGGAGCCTCCGGGGATGAAGACTCAGCAGGGCTGTCCCCTTCTAGGACAATGGCACAGGTTGAGTCAAAGTTTGATGGCCATGCTTTCCTGGGCCACAGCAAGCTGGAGTGGAACCCTCCACCCTGCCCCGAACGTTTGCTGTAGGATGGTTGGTTTCACTGCGTGGGGCGTGCTGCACAGCATCGTCCTGCCCCAGTTCCTTTCTTCCCAGAGGTGAATGAGGAGGTCACCTTTTACCACTCGAAATTACTTTGCTGCTTCCTCCGCTCTCCTTACCCTCGATGGTGGGGCAGCCAAGGGTTACGCGAAGATTCCTCAGGTGGTGCGTGCAATTGTGGTTTATTTATGCCCGCAAAGTGCTGCGAACCCCGTGCCTCCCATCCAAGGCCTGTAAGTTCTCGGCCGCGCTTGCCATCAAGGATTACAGTGCCACTGGACAGGCCGTCTCAACCTTGCATGCTGTGGCCCTCCTGCAAGTCCATCCGGCCAAAGCACTAAAGAGCTGCATGAAGGTAGCTCTTAGCCGGGGTTGATAGAGGAACTGTGCACAGTGACTGACCTTGCCCTCAGGGTGACGAAAGTCACAGCCAGATGATGTCCACCTTGGTGGTCCAGGAACGGCATCTCTGGCTGAACCTGGCTGAGATGAAGCCGAGAGTTTGCTTTCTCAACCCTCCCATCTCCCAGGCCGGCCTCTTCTGCAACACTGTCGAGGACTTTGCCCAGCAGTTTTCTGCAGTACAGAAGAAGACGGAGGCGATTAAGCACATCCTGTCATCGGCAAGGACATCCCCTGCGGCATCTACATCTGCTCCGGTGTGCCCTGTAATGGCAAAAATTAATTCATCGACATCACTAATAAGAGACAAACCATAATCCAATTGTCTTTATAAAGATTTATTTTCCTTGCAAGGAAGAGCCACGGTCAAACGCAGCCGCTCGAGGCTACCTTGAGTGTGAACTGCTAAAACAAAAGAAAGCACAAACTTTTATACCCTCAATGTTTTAACAACCCCCTCAGTAATTTTCCATACATCTGGCGAAACCCACTGAAGGTTTCGCCTTGAGCAAGAGGTGAGACAATACACAAATGGTCCCCCTCCTGTCTTGGATCTCATTTGAATTAAAAGCAAGAAACACAATGGTCCTTCATCTTCATCTAACAAAGCATGTTAGCCAGGAACTCAGATTCCAAGAGCAATAAAAGATAAAAGGGACAATGTATGGCTTCCACAGGTGAGGCCTCTTTGATCTGACTCATTTAAAACACAATAGAGAAAACAGGTCTGGAAGATTAAATCTTCTGTGATTAAATTTTTCCCCAACAATTTCCCCCTTTTATCATTCTTTGATAACTTTCAAAAAAGAAAAATTTTAAATGTGTATATAATAAAAATAGAAGTAGTAATAATAGTCACTCATCACATTCATTAAAGCTGGGTAACAGCAACCTGTCGAGTCTTTCTGTGGCATGAAATGGTTTCTGTCACCACAAACCCAAATTACAGCATGCGAAGTGTCACTTGGTTTGCTAAACGTACAGGTAAAATCTGTTGTGATACCGCCTATCACCGCTGTGCAGTTCCCTGTGGTCGAATTCTTGATGTCAATTCTGACTCTGCAGTCAGAACACCCTGCTTTCACGTTCAGCTTCAGTCTCGTGAGCACACGAACACATCTCCTTGAACATGCATCACTCTCAATTTTGTAATCAGCATGTCTGTGTGGTTGTACCGCTGCGTTCTCTTTCGAGCAGACGTTGGATGTTTTGTTGGAATCTTCCCTTGCTCGATGTCCGCTGCAGCTCTAAGCACCACCTACTGGATTCTGTAGGCTTGAAATAGGGTTTAACTTGAAAACTGGTTGGCTCAGCACCACGTTGTGCCAGTGTCTCTGCTCCTGAGATGATAACGGCAAATGATGTTTATATATCTGCCCGCACAGACGTTTTCCTCCTGCTTCTCTCTCCTCTTGGCTCCTCCTCCCCGATCACTGTTGGGACCTTTCTGCAATGGCTCTCATGCATCCACGTCGCTCTCTCCGCTTCTTTGACGGCAGTGTCGTCAGAAGCCTGACAAAAGGCCCTAGCCACCTTTCCGCCTTCCAGCTCTTCGTACTCAGGTCCTGTTTTACCACGTGATCTCCTGGCTTGATGTTGTGCAAGGGAGTCTCAGCCGGTTTCCCCTGAGCAGTTTTCGCCTGCACACATACACCAGACAACAGAGAAGACATTTCTTTGCAATAATTCACAATTCTATTGATGCAAGCTATTGTTTACCCCCTTCCATTCCCATGAATGGTGGTCTTCCAAAAAAAAAAATGTCTCAAACGGGCTCAGATTTACTCAAGGCGTTTTCATGTATTTCAATATGCATCAAAATGCGAAATTTTCAGCAAATATTGTAACCCCCTTATAAACTTCATTCATTTGAGTACCATTACCATTACCATTCCCCCTTTGGCTGCAGGCTCGCCCATGCAGCCATTTATCATAATCGTTGAAAATATTGTTGGGGTAAACAAGGCTTGCCATCACTTCTTGTCTAGACGCCATTTTGCACATTCACACATCATTCATAAGTTTCCAGCCACGTCTCCACAGGTGCTTCTCCGCTGCTGTGGCAAATGCCTGCATACTCTGTAAGGAAATCAAAGCATTTGTGTTAGTTTCAGATAATAAAATGCATTCTGGTTCCTTTGACTGCTGTGCTGCCGCGGCCTTCGCAGCCGCATCTGCTCTCACGGTTTCCTGTTGAAATAAACTCTTTGTTGTTAGTTACGCTGCGCATTTAAGTCTTAACTTGAAAGTTTCCCATAAACATACTGAAAATATCCAATAAAATGAAAGACAAATCCGTATTTCATCTCTGTAAGCCGGGCTAAGTCAGTAATCACTGTCACTGCTCTCCCATCATGTTAGGGGTGTGTGATACCTCCAAAATTCAAACATGCCAACTTTCTGCTATCAACCGTTTGACGACACACACATCCCTAGGCCAGACCCACAGTCACTCCTCAGAGACTAAACACTTTAGAAAACATATATGAAAAACAAACAATCAGTGGTTCTTTTGATTAATCAAAATCATAACAGACCTTTTTGGCATTCACTCAAACTCAAACTAAACAATACAATTAAGTAAGATAGATAATAATCCATCTTAGCGCCTTCAATCTCTGCATAAAACATCCTTCAGTTTACATTTTGTGCTTTGCCCACAGTTTCTCACTGTGCATCACATTCTTATCAACCTTCCTTCAGTCAGTCATTTCAACACAATTCTTCACAAACTGCCCTACTTACTATTTCCAACAGACCCATTTTCACTTATCATAGCCCACCTCATATTTAACCATTAACAAATATAAATCTAAATTTGTTAATGTTAAATATACTTCATCAAAATGACAAAATTATCAATTTGTATTACGTTCAATCAGCTCGTTCACTCATCTTTATCTCGTGACATCATACTTAATCATACTCAATACCCAATTCTTTATCAAAATCTTTTCAGCTCCTGTTATCAATAAACAAAATTAATTAATTAATCAATTAGGATTTCTTTTAAAGTACCCTTTTCTCCATGCCCTGTCCATTAAAACTCCTCTTACATCATGTCATTTGGCAGTGATTCTTATCATCAAACTTGCCACATCAATTTCTTTAACGCTGGTTAAAACCAATCTGTATTTTAAAAAGCATTCATATTTCAATATCCATTTTAGCCTAATTTGACTTTGATTGTTCACAATCCCTGTCAGAAATCCTAATTTTTATTTTTATTTTCTATTTATTTTTTTTGTTTCCTGTATGAATCAAAATATGTCTAGAAGTTATCTAGATATTCTTTTAGAAGTTATCTTTTTGGTTCGCCCTCCGGCCTTTCATAAATATGAGGGAGTCTCTAGATCATTTGGATAGTGACTTCGGTTAAATTGTCACTTTGTCTCTTAATTAATCCAAAGATAAATTAAAATAGTCTTCATCCATGACAAATTTGGTCATAATTACTAGTGACAGACAGAGCTGGATGTCCAATCCACTTAAAGCTCGTCCCATGTTCTGATCATCTTTTCATCAGATTCACTCAGAATAATCAACTTCCTCTAAAGTTTTTTTTGTTTTGTTTAACTTAACTCATCTGTAATGATAAAGACACTAATTCCAGAGGTTACTGACACACTACACTCAATCATGACACATAAATATGAACTGCTCATTCTCAAGATGTGCTTTTACATGGTCTCTTAACCAGTTTCAAATATGTCTGTTCATTAGTTATTTATTTTTAGAAAAGTCAGCTGGGTTGTTTTGTTCTGATATCATTGTTTTTGTGTAGTCTCAGCTTTAACTGAGCAATAACAGATAGAGTACAATCCCTGTTTCCAGCCTCTCTCTCTCTCTCTCACCCAGATAATCTTTTCAACAGTCTTCTAAGACTTTAACTATAATGTTAAATTCATTAACCCTTAAATCATTAATCCTTCACAAAGTTTAGAAATTTCATAGTGTAACTTATTGTTTCAAGTTATCTTTAGTTTAGATTTCTTTGTTATTCAGACCTTCTCTTTAAACTTCAAAAGCCATCCTCATCTTAAAGCCATCACCATGTCTCCAAATTATCCTCTGCCATCCTAATGACCTGCAGGATTAAGACTATGATAGAGACATATTAGTTCAATATCATACAGTTTTACTAATCCAAATAAATTTTGTTCTGCTCCACAAAGTTATCAATCACAATCACAGCATGGTCTCAGCTGGCTCTTGAATGCCGATCTCATTCATAGCTCTTTTCCTTCAGGGTGTTTCCTGGCTCTCAATTTATGCGGTATTTGGTGAGCGGTATAGAGGGGCCAATATTAGGGCAGGGGCTGCTGTGTCCAGTCTTGACCTTGGCCCTTACGAAACACAGCTTCCCCCCCCAACAGAGATGCTGCTGGCCTCACAGACATCTGCCTCACCTCTCATACACACCTCACATAAAACCCCCTCCTCCTTTTTTTTTTTTTTTTTTTTTTTTTTTTTTTTGGTAGGTGGTCCAAGGCGACTTATCGTGATTCCCCTGGCTTGGGTTGCTATCCTGTCAGGCCGTAGGAAGTCTTACCCGTCATCGGGAACAACCACATCGTGCTCAACCTCGTCATCGCTTTGAGATCTTTGACCCTAAACAGGATCCGATATTTTCTAGAGCCTTTTGGAAAGTGCATTCAAGAGTCATCAGAGCCATCTGGTCTGCTTTCAAATTAGCAAAAACATGGAGACAGGTTAATCATAACAGAACTTAATCACTAAAATCCAGCATACTTCTTCAAAGCTGCCCCATAGCAGTGCTTAGATTATTTTCAGTGAATTTAGCCAAAACAACTCTCCATTCCATTTAATGTTCTGCTACATCTGTGACTAAGGCCATCAGTTCTGTACATGGTGAAGGCTAAGAGTAGACAGAAGTTACTGGTCATATCATATATTAATCAAAATTTCAGTTCAATTTCCGTCTTATTGCCCTCTTGATGGCACCTTTTTTATATCTTAACAAATAACTGTCTATTGTGTTCACATAATGCCCTGTGCTTTTACTCATCAATATCTTCTATCATCTGTGGCACAGGCTCAGATATCAGCTTTGAGCTGGTCTGGGATCAGAGAGAGACTCTGAGGCCTTCAGGGCTGGTACACTGCATTTTCATAAACCTTTCACTCCTCACACTAGCTCAGTGTAAGATCTGGCTTTGTTTTCAAATAAATATAAGACATTTTCCTTTTAACTCTATCCTTAGACAGAAATCACATTTTCAAGTGATCATAACTTTATATTTGTCTTTTGCCCCCAAAATAAATTCAGAAGCTATAATTTTCACTCAGATTGAGTCTCTGTTACTCAAATTAGGCCACGTGGTGGCCGGATTGAGATTACAAATTGTTTATTTCAGCTCAGCACAGGCTTATCTTTTGAAACCAAAACATCAATTTCTAGGGTTTTCAACATTTTAACACCTATAGTTATTTCAACAACCCAATATTCAGTCAAATCATCATTATCAGAGTTTTGCAAAGGTGAGAAGAGCAAGAACATATTTATTATCTTTTTCATTTAACTCGGTTAATCAGGATTTATATATTTTATATATCTTTTACAACATGTTTTATCATCTTTAACTTTAATTTTAACCTCATATTAAAATTATCTCAAATCCTTCCTTCAAAAATAATCACTAAAGAATTTATCAAGCTTATTATTTTCTCATTTTCTTAGTGCAAATCTCTGTTTTATTCTTTTTTTTTTTTTTTTTTTTTTTTTTTACTGATTTCATTTACAGAATTTAGTCTGGTGGCCTGATTTGCCACACTTTTTACACCTTATGGGTGTTCAGACACAGTTACGCGCAAAATCAATGGCCCAGCTGACCACAATTAAAACGCTCTCATCTTTAGCTTATGGAGCAACGTTCAGCAACCTGTGTGCTCCAAAAGTGGCAGTCTGTCTGAGAACAGAGCTCGCTCGAGGTCCAATAAAACAGACAATGGCTTGCAATTTATGGTGCTTTATCAAAGTTTATCTGCTTTTTTCACCAACATTATTTTTAGTTACTCAAATTGTATATCTCCCTTCGGGTATGGCACCTCCCCCATTTTATAAATTAATTAATACTCACAAACATCTACAAATTTGAATTTTCTTGTTCTCTCTTTGTTTGTAGCTAGTTAACTTCCAATTACAATAAAAACATTTCTGCCCATTATCTTCATCAGTCCAGCAAATTTCTTTGAAGTCAGGGTTTCAGAGCGGAGCTGCTTACAGCATTTGCTCTTGTTCATCTTACAATCTTTATACCGACTAATCAAATTACTGATCATATCACTCAAATTGTTAGCTAAAATTTAGTCAAAGTTCATACTCACCAGCGATCTTTAAACAGCTGTGGCATTTTAATTTCTCCGTTTCATTTCTCCACAGTCAATGCCTCTCACACCCAGCATTTCGGTGTCTGCTCACAGTTCTCACACACGTTCTCACAACAGCCCATCGATTTATCCTTTTCCTTCAACTGACTCTTTCACAGTCCCAGTCCGGTCACTCAGCGGTGACACTCAAATCATGACATTTAATGAACTTCGTATACGTTGCAT
Organism: Gobio gobio; assembly: GCF_949357685.1. Classification (NCBI taxonomy): domain Eukaryota; kingdom Metazoa; phylum Chordata; class Actinopteri; order Cypriniformes; family Gobionidae; genus Gobio; species Gobio gobio. The sequence goes on from NC_137104.1 coordinate 37,849,720, forward strand.
GCATTTCTGGCCATATAATTTTCTCATTTGATAAAATACCGGTGTCTCATATTCAGCTAGCTTGCTTTGGATTTCCCCATATTGGCAGTCTGACTCTGTGGCTTTTTCGCGCGCGCGCTATTAATCTGTTGGACGTCTCCGTACAGATCTGATCTCTTCACCCAAGATCAGCCGGGCGGACACTCGCAATAGTGCCCTTTTCGGGACTGCACACAACTCAGTCCCCGGACCGCACACAACTCAGTCCCCGGACCGCACACAACTCAGTCCCCGGACCGCACACAACTCAGTCCTCCAATTCGCCCACGTGATTTCAGTTTCTATCCCATAAACATATCAACCACGTTGCATTCGTCACAGAGTCAGACTCCCCCTATGGTTTATCCCTATCAATTCAATTTTCAATTTAACCAAATTCTAAAAAATAAAATAAAATTCCCCCTGAATTTTTTCAAGAGTTTGTCTCTTACCAGAAGCGCCCCGTTGCCATCGGATTCGTTTTCTCTGATTCCAGTGTCTGGACCCTCCGGACACCCCCAGAGCAGTCAGCCCTTCTCCCTCAATTCTTCGGGGTAAGGCTGTGACTCTAAGTCCAGGATGATCAGGTCACTGTCTGCTCTCGGGGTCCAGAAGGCACATCCAAGGAATCCCAAACTTCTGACACCAACTGTAATGGCAAAAATTAATTCATCGACATCACTAATAAGAGACAAACCATAATCCAATTGTCTTTATAAAGATTTATTTTCCTTGCAAGGAAGAGCCACGGTCAAACGCAGCCGCTCGAGGCTACCTTGAGTGTGAACTGCTAAAACAAAAGAAAGCACAAACTTTTATACCCTCAATGTTTTAACAACCCCCTCAGTAATTTTCCATACATCTGGCGAAACCCACTGAAGGTTTCGCCTTGAGCAAGAGGTGAGACAATACACAAATGGTCCCCCTCCTGTCTTGGATCTCATTTGAATTAAAAGCAAGAAACACAATGGTCCTTCATCTTCATCTAACAAAGCATGTTAGCCAGGAACTCAGATTCCAAGAGCAATAAAAGATAAAAGGGACAATGTATGGCTTCCACAGGTGAGGCCTCTTTGATCTGACTCATTTAAAACACAATAGAGAAAACAGGTCTGGAAGATTAAATCTTCTGTGATTAAATTTTTCCCCAACAGCCCCAAACAGCAGGCAAAGTAAGGTGACACAGACTGGTGATCCTCTAAGCGGTCGACGAAGCAACATCCCTGAGACCTTCCCAGCCCTTTTTGTTGACTCATTCGGATGATCAAACTCGGTCATGCAGTTCAGTTCATCCCACATCCCCCCAGGTTCAGCGGCAACCTGTTTACCTCAGTGGAAAACAAGGATGCCCCTGTCCTGTGTGCAGAGATTGCAGTCGTGCTGGCAAAGGAGACAATAGAGCAGCTCCCTCCAGCCAAGATGAAGTCAGGGATTTACAGCCTGTACTTCATTGTACCCAGGAAAGGTGGTTACGGCCAATCTTGGATTTGTGTGTCTTGAATCGGGCCCTTCACAAGCTCCTGTTCAAGATGCTATTGCAGAAACACATCCTTGCGTGCATTCGCCCCCCAAGATGGGTTTGCAGCGATAGACCTGAAGGACTCGTACTTCCACGTTTCAATTTGCCTTGACAAAGACCGTTCTTATGGTTTGCTTTCGAGGGTCGGGCATACCAAGGTCCTCCCCTTTGGGCTGTTCACGAAAGCCGCGGAGACTACCCTTGCCCCCCTAACGGGATTGGGCATTCGCATTCTCATCTATCTCAACGACTAGCTCACTCTCACTCATTCTAGCTCACTCTCAAGATTTTTTGTGTGAACACAGGGACCTGGTTCTCAGGCACCTCAGCCATCTGGGGCTTCAGGTCAACTAGGAAAAGAGCAAACTCTCCCCTGTCCAGAGTATGTTTTCTTGTTATGGAGTTGGATTCGGTCAACATGACGGCACGTCTCACAAACGAGCGCACTCAGTCAGTGGTGAATTGCTTTAATTCATTCAGGAGCAGGACAGTGGTTCCACTGAAACAATTTCAGAGGGGCATATGGCATTCCACAGCCGCTGACACGCCACTTGGATTGATGCATATGAGACCACTTTTGCACTCTCGAGATGGTCTCGGGGCACATCGGGTGATCATCACATGGATCTGTTGCTGCTATGTGTGTGTGTTACAATGCAGCACGCATTAGTCTAGAATGATGATTAACTTACCTGTACAATAAGCGGTTTAAAACGTGCATCAATTTTGAGCATCCAGATGGCATAATCAAACATGTCTTGTGGATAGCTCTCTGAGTATGCGTTTATTTGTCATTTTAACTGTTGGAAACGTGTGTGCGTGTCAGGAAATGGCTTATCCTGTTGCATCTTCTATAGGTCAGCGACTGTCAGTCGAAATCAAGCGACTTGTCTATGCAACCCCTAATACCCATATGTCCGAGGAATTGGCTTGCCATGTTTCCTTACCACTCGAAGATAATTGGGCTTCCAAGTGAGACACCAAGATGCATCAGTCATTCGATGTAACATCTCCATTCCTTACTTCAGGGAACAAGGGTTACAACAGTGACCCAATGACATCTGTTCTGTTTGCCAAAAATATAAAAAATGGAAAAAAAACAAAACAATAATCTTATATATTTAGTGCTGGGCAAATTAACGCGTTAATGCAGGCGATTCATTTTTTCAGTTTAACGCATTAAAAATATTTAACGCAGCATTCGTTTTTATATAAATTTTTGCCCAACGTTAAATTATATGATCACGCTCTTATTCATGTAAATGCTTTTAAACCATTTTAGCGCGACAAGACTGAAGAGAACGCGCTGTATGTCAATGTCCTGTCTGTGTGGGTGCGTCGGCAATCAAATCCCTAGTTCAGTAGGCAGGGCACTGATTAGGGAGTCGTCCACATTCATGTACGTTTCACGATACTGATTCACCACCTAGGAAGATAGGGAGCTCACACACACACACACACACACACACACATACACACACACACACACACACACACACACGTTTGTTTTTGTGAAATGTGAGGACATTCCATAGGCGTAATGGTTTTTATACCGTACAAACCGTATTTTCTATCCCCTTACACTGCCCCTGCCCCTAAACCTAACCCTCACAGGAGACTGTGCAGTTCACTTTCTGTGAAAAAAACCTAATTCTGTGTGATTTATAAGCATTTTGAAAAGTGAGGACATGGGGAATGTCCTCATATTTCACCCTCTTTTTGTAATACCTATGTCATACCCATGTCATTATACACATTTGTGTCCTGATATTTCACGAAAACATGCCCACACACACACACACACTCGACGCACAGAAATATTTGCGCCAGTCTCGTGCACACATCGAGTTCTCTTTCGCTCTTGAACAAACAATAACAACAACAACAGAGAATGTTGCCAAAATGCCAGTTTTGTTGAGTATTAGGAGTCTCATAGTCTCATAATAGGAGTCTTAAATGAGTTAAATAACATCTTAAATGAACTTGAGAAATTAACGTGAGAAAATGAAATTCAGATCCACGTTCGGCAGTGGCCGATCTTAAAGTCACAGCAGTCAATAATGAAGTCTGGCATTAATGGTCATCAAAGAACAAAGGGAACAGAGAAAAGTGTAGCTTTAATGATGATTAATCTATATTTAATTTATTATTTATGCAGTTAAGAAAGGTGTTTGATAACTATTACATTTATGTATATGTCTAACAGGGAAGGCCAGATGTAAATATAACATTTATTATAATAGGTTTATGTAAAGATTGTTTTAAGTTCACTTAAATTAAAAGTTGTATAAATGTTGAAATTGGTAGCTTTCAGTAATACTGTTATGTAATGTCATTGATGTTTCATAGAGACATTAGTATTAGTGATACTGGCCTTCATTCATAAAAAGATGCCATTACAACACATATTTAAAATATGTGTCTTTAAATTGTTTCTACATTAGTTTGGAGAGTAACTGAAATTAATACAATATCAAAATATTAAAAACTCCAAAAATATTGAAAACTTGCGATTAATCGTGATTAATTAAATAAAAAAATTTGATTAATTAGTAAAATATTTGTAATCGATTCCCAGCACTAATTATAATACAGTTTATCAGGGTATTAAATATTTATGCCAATATTTAATGTACTTTCACTCACTTTTGGGCAGTATGGGTTAGGAAAAAAAGGGGGGGAAAACATTTTTAAAAATGTCTTTTTTTTTTCAACCAAAGGTCAAAGTTGGAGATCGTCCATGTAGAATTATCAACAGCACCTCCACTGAGATTAACTGCCAACTCAGTCCTGACAGTGGAGCACCAGCGGGAATCCCCTTACCCGTAAATGTCCGAATCAACAACCTTGGCACCGCCATCCTGTCCATGCCAAAAGAATATGATCGCAGATTTGTAGTACTACCCGTGGTTGATTCTGTCTTTCCCTTGGTGGGCAGCACCACAGGCTACACACGTCTCTTCATCTCTGGTTCTGGGTTCTCAAATGGTTCAGTTATGGTAGCAAACATTCCATGCAACGTGGTTTTCATGAACTACTCCCAAGTGGTGTGCGATACCTCACGATCTGTGGCTCGCAGGGGAAACGTCACAGTTTATGTCAACTCCATCTCTTCCTCATGCAGTTTTGATTGCATGTTCGAATATTCCAACTCCATTGCACCGTACATCTCCACGGTGCTCCCTAACTCGGTTACTGGAAACGCCACCACTGTTAAGATCACCGGCAGTGGATTTGGGAACAATTCTGCTGATCTAATGGTATCTGCGGCCAACATTCAGCTGAAAGTCACAGAAGTCACTGATAGTAACATCACTGTTTTAGTTGGTGCCCTTCCTGCTGGCATGCACGTCCTACAGGTGGTGGTCATGAGCAAAGGTCTCGCTGCCGGAGACGCCACCCTGACCAGCATAGCACAAGCCAGTGTCAACCCAACATCAGGCAGCATTGCTGGAGGAACTCCACTCTTGATAACTGGAAATGGATTTGTGGCAGGAAATACAACTGTGAAGCTCGCTAACTCCACCTGCAGGATTTTAGATGTGACTCCAGACACAGTGAGATGCATGACACCTCCACATGCAGAGGGAGAGGTGCAGGTGAACATTAAGGTGGCTAATGTTGTGTATCCTCCTCAACGTTTCAACTACTCTAGGGGACAAACTCCATACGTCACCTCCGTCAATCCTATAACAGGTATGAATGTACATTTCATTTAAAAAAAAAAATAATTAGTGCCATTTACTTTGGAGTGCTGCAGTGATGGCATATTTTTGTAGGCCAACCCAAAAGTTAGCATCCCCCTGGTTCCTTTGACAAAAACCAAACAGGATTTTTCCATTGGCTTTTGGATTATTGCATAAGCTCTGTGTCCAACAAAAGTTTGGATTTTTACACGTTTTGTTCATAATAATCGCCAGAAGTAAAAAGCTAAACATAGGCTATAAATGGTTGCATGACTTCAATGTCACCACCATTAATCTTTGTCTCCAACAACCTCTGTAGTCCCATTTATCCACTTGTTAGTAACCTCCTTTATCAAAACAAGTAAAATAATTTAAAAAAAGGTGATTTTTATGTCACAAGTGTGTTGTAGTTTATGTCATAGAATAAAACATGAAAATATATTGAGATTGTTAACCACAGACCTTATTTCAAGCATTTAAACAAAAACCCATGACAAATTAAATAAATAAAAAACATTGACTTCAGGATGATGTGACCAGAAGTGCTAAAAAACTAACTTGTTTCCATGTATTGGCCTAAAAAAATATGTATTGAATATCACAACACATTGTAATAACACTACGGACATAATCCCTTCCTCACAGGTCCGGTTGGAATAGAGATCACTGTCTCTGGTTCTGGCTTTGGCACAGATGTAGCACTCGTCTTCTTAGAGATCGGCGGTGTGGCTTGTAGCGTGACATCCGTCACAGATACGCAGTTGGTGTGTAATGTTGGGGAACACGCAGGAGGAACTTTCCCAGTCATGTTCCACCATCAGGTCAAAGGTCAAGCCTTGAGTCAGTCTGTCTTCACCTATGAGCTGCTGCTGACAGGGGTCACACCGAATGAGGGTAATTAAAAAATATGTTAATATGCACAGAATATGGCAAAACTGACTACCAAAGTTCAAACCTTGTGTAAAATTTAAGTTAGCTTCCATTTAAAAAGGGTTTATAAAGGTGTTTGTTAATGATTAATAAATAATTTTACAAATGCATTGTAAATAGTTAATTGTAAAATTTTAAATTGTAAAAGGCAGTCATAACTGCATGATTAAAAAGGCAAAAAACCTGCCAAATAGTCAGCCATTTTTAACTTGCATGTTATACATGCTTAATAAATGTATTTATTCACACTTATTTAACTCAAAACCATATTCCTGATTTATTTCATGATATAGTAAAAACAGTGAGACTGAAGGGTGTTGTATTTGTGGTTTTCTCATTAATATCTCATGACTGCCACTTTTCTTACTATGTTGCTTTCCATAATTTACCCATGATACGCTGCAAAAGGTCATGCTGTCTATCCACAGCAATATATCTAAACAATAAAAAAATTCTCATTTATCAAGATGAAATTCAAACTTTGTAAAAAATAAAAAAACACACACAACACAACCATAACTTGATGAGATATTAATAATGGAAATGTAATTCCAGTATTAGTTACCTGTGAACCTTAATGTAGGGACACAACCTGTGAACCATATTTTCCTGAGTTTCCTCAGTTTTGTATGTAGGGCAGGCATCATAACCTTTTTGCAGAGTATCATGGGTAAGACACAGAGTAACTCCTGGTAAGATGTCATGAGATATTAATGAGAAAACCATGCCATAAATACAACACCCTTCAGTCTCACACTTATTTTTTACTCACAGATTTCTGATTTATTTCATGATGCAGCTAAAATAGTGAGTAACTACATTTAAGCATTAGTAACGTGCAAGTTAAAAATGGCTCACTATTTGGCAGGTATTGTGTTAAAGTCACTCTTTTTATTCATGCAGTTATAACTACATATAAAATGCTTATAATGCATTTGTAAATGAGTTATTAGTAATTAACTAATACCTTTATAAAACCTTTACAAGGGTTTAAATCAATCAATCAATCTTATTGATCGCAAACTTTTGAATGCTATTTTGAATGTATGGTACTTGATAAAAAACATGAAAGAACAATGAAAAACACTATACTTTGATAATGATGTCAGTCAAACGTAACTTTTTGGCCACATTTATCTGGAAACATGTTGGTTGTGTGACATGCCCTCATGGAAAAACAAAACATTTAATATAAAATGCTAAATACAGATAAATATGAATTGTAATTTCTGCAGTGAATTATTGGCTGCCAAGAGCATCATTCCAATTAATCAAAATTCAAAAGACGATTAGAAACAAAAATAGATTTTCAAAAAACAAATAATCTTGTAAGTCTTGTAAGTAATTTTGCATACTGTCGGGCCCATGAAGTTCATGGTAATATTAATAAATATAAAAGTTTGATTTTAGGGACGCTTTTGTGTCCTGAGGCAGAACTAGATGGGAACCACTGTCACACAGTGCCTTTCTATAATTGCTGTCATATTCACGCAAGATTACAGAGCAATAAGACACTACGTTGCGCTGTCTTGTTGTAGGAAGTTACGCCGGAGGAGCTGTTGTTGCCATTCAAGGCACTGGATTTGACCCAAACATCACAAGAGTCCTTATCTGTAACAGAGAGTGTAACGTGCGCCTGCAGAACTCCACATCTACCCATCTGAACTGCGAGGTCCCACCCAACAATGGCATGTATCAGTTTAAAAGCATTGCATATGTGTCTAGAAATGTTCAGTTAGCATAACAAAGCTTAATCCATCAAAGTCATTATTTATGTCTGAATTCCCAGTACAAGTTTTGCAATAGCGAAACACACCAGGAATGCTTAAACTGACAGATATCAGTCACTGAGAGACAAGGACAAATGGAACATCTCAGAAACAGATCACAGATGAATAGAACTGAAATAAAGACTATCAGTCTGCCTGCTGACTGCTGTCGTCTCTTGCAGGAAGTGAAGCTCAGCGTGCCTGCACAGTCGTAGTGATGAATGGAGGTGACACCGTCAACCTCACAAACAGCTATACTTACAGATCCTCTCTGACCCCTGTTATCACCAACGTTACACCACGCAGAGGAGGAACTGCTGGAGGCACCAGACTCACGATTACCGGCTCAGGTTTCAGGTGCAGAACAGACAAGAATTACATCTAAGGATGATAGAAGGACAATCAGCTACAGTGTTCATTGTTCACTGTGACATTATGTTTCTAAATATAACATTTATATGTATTGTACAGTACCAGTATTATTATTTTAGTATTATTGTATATACTATTATAGTTTTATTAATATTTGGAACTAGCTTTTATTTTTATATTTTCAGATTTGTTTTTAATTTAAATCTTTAGTATTTGTATATGCTTTTGTCACATACACACACACACACACACACATACAAACACACACACACATGTATACATATATACACTGATCAGGCATAACATTATTACAACTGACCGAATACAACTTCAAATTGCTCAAGAAGTTAATGCTGGTTCTGATAAAAAGGTGTCAGAAAGGTGCCCTGGGTCCTAACATGTGGATGTTACTTTGACACATACCACCTAAGCACTGTTGCATACCATGTATTTCCTGGTGGCTGTGGCCTCTTTCAGCAGGATAATGCACCCTGCCACAAAGCAAAAATGCTTCAGGAATGGTTTGAGGAGAACAACAACGAGTTTGAGGTGTTGACTTGGCCTCCAAATTCCCCAGATATCAATTCAATCGAGCATTTGTGGGATGTGCTGAACAAACAAGACCGATCCATGGAGGCCCCACCTCACAACTTACAGGACTTAAAGGATCTGCTGCTAATATCTTTTGTGCAAGATACCACAGCACACCTTCAGGGGTCTAGTGGAGTCCATGCCTCGATGGGTCAAGGCTGTTTTGGCAGCAAAAGGGGGACCAACACAATATTAGGAAGGTGGTCATAATGTTATGCCTGATCGGTGTATATTTCAGTTGTATTTTTCATTTATTTCCAGTTATTCATTTTAATAGTTCAACATTAAACTTATTTCAGTTAGTTGACAAAGTAACATTTCTTTTAATTTTATTTTATTTAGTTTAAAAGGTTAGTTAACCCAAAAAATAGCACTTCAGTTAAAATTCTAAACACATATTAAGATATTTTTATCTTTTCACCCAAAACTCTGACGCTTCAAATTATTCATAAATAGATTGTAAAAGTAATCGCTTTATATGATGAACTTTATTATTTATATCAATTTTTAGCTTTTATTATATTATCACTTGATTAGCGAACATACAAATTTGTTTTGTGTAAATGGAAGCTCAAGCATGCTTGCTTGACATGCTTGAACTTTTTTTTAAATAGATTTAGTTAATGATAGTAACCCTGCTCAATACAAGTCCAGTTTTTTGTTATCTATGTTTTTAAAAATTCACCCATAATTTATTCACCCTCATGTCAATCCAAACCTGTAACACAAAAAGAGAATATCAGAGCAGCTGTTCACAAACACACTATTCACTGCTATTTCACATCTACTAAAGCCTACTGAGGAAATAGAAATGATGACAGAATACTTTCTCTTCCCCATCTCACATGTAGCTCAAATGTCAATGAAGTCACCGTCACAATCGCGGGGTCTGTCTGCGATGTTCAGTTGGCCAATGAGTCGCAAATCATTTGTGTGACCAACTCTCAGCCCAGATCTCAAGAAACTCAAGTGCGAGTCCAGATGGGGAACAGAGGAATTGCCAGAATGGTAACAGAAAACATGACATGAATGTATTTGACCTTCTTAAACAGCACAGTGACAAACAAAATACTTATTTATTCTCATTATATATATTATTAACAACAATAATAAAGTTATAAAACATTTATTGTGATTATTTACATTTACACTCACTGCCAGGAATGTCTCTCTTCTCTCTCAGAATAATGCTACCTTCTTCTACATTGACGTATGGTCATCTCCCTATACATGGGGTGGTCTGTCCCCTCCTGAGGAGGGCATGTTTGCTGTAATCACTGCTGGCCAGACCATCCTCCTGGACACCAGCACCCCAGTCCTTAAGATGCTCCTTATCCAGGGTATACTCATTGAGAGAAATACTATCTATATTAAACAAAGCCATGGTACACTTAAACTCACAGTTCTGTGAATGTCTCTTTTCCATTTAGGTGGTCGACTGATTTTTGATGAGGCAGATATTGAGCTGCAGGCAGAGAATATTCTGATCACAGATGGTGGAGCTCTGCAGATCGGAACAGAGCAGGCCCCCTTCCAGCACAAGGCCATCATCACACTGCATGGACACCTGCGTTCTACAGAACTCCCTGTCTATGGCACCAAGACCCTTGCTGTCAGAGAAGGGGTGTTGGATCTGCATGGTATGCAAATAAACAACACTATTTGGTTCAAATTAATTTTACATTTAATTATTATACATTACTGTTCAAAAGTTTGAGGTCAGTAAGATAATTTAAAAAAAGAAATGAATAATTTAAGAAAGAAATCCGAGAGCCTGTTTTCCAGTGAACGCACTAAAAATAATTCTTACTGACCCCAAACTTTTGAAGAGTAGTGTAAATCAGTGGCGTTGTCAAAAATGCACCTGGTGGGTTCATAATAAGCGAGACGCTCGCATTCGTCTAGACAGAATGTTAGCTGCTCAGTTGTTTATTCTCATGACACATAGAAACACAGCTAAAATATTCCTAATATGTTTGACCTGTTATTGAAAGTAATATATAATACATTTTAGAAGCATGTTATAAATTAATATAAATGAAAATATATTTAGAATAAATCTGAGTGTAATAAACATATAAGTATTCTTTAAAAAATAAGTTGAAATAATGCAAATGGATGACTTTAACAAACGATTCGATTAGCATCGGATAATTGCAGTCGGTCTGCTTACAGTAAGGTCTGTCTATAACAGTTACGTTTTCGTTAAAATAAAATTTCCTTATGGAGAAAAGGAAATAATACGAAAAATAGTTTCAGTTATGACTTTTTTTCAATTGATTTAGTTGAGTTAGTTTTGTTTCAAATTTTTCCGCTTGGGCTAGCGATTCACGGACATCTTTCTCTGCGCATGAAAACAAGCAAACCAATGAGAATGCAGGACGTGGATGATACATCATACATAACAACAGAGCGTAGGCGCCAAAGCTGTACTTGAGCCATTTACCTGAAACCCTCCATAACTGGCAGATTTGAAGAAAAGTCCTGTCGTTGGGCAAATAAATAAATAACAGAGAGTTACATACGTATTGCCATAGCTTTAATGTTAATTAGCGAGTCAACGTATGGCTTAGGTATGCAGAGCATTCACAGCTTATATGGGCCGCACGTCCCTGGTGTAAATATTAAATAAACTGAATAATGCATAACCATAAACATTAAACAAATGTACCTGAAACTATCATTTATGATTATTACTAAAACATTTTTTGGCCCCATTTTATATTAGGTGGCCTTAAGCACTATGTACTTACATCAAAAAATAAGTACAATGTACTTACTGTGTTCAAATTGTATTGCAAAACACTTTTGCTGATATTGAGGTGGGATACGGGTAGGGTTAGGGACAGGTGTGGTGGTATGGGTAAGTTTAAGGGTAGGGTTAGGTGTAAAGGAAGTGTCAACTGTGTAATTACAAATGTAACTACAGAAATTAATTACAGATGTAATTACATGCAAGTATTTTTTTAAATGTAAGTACAATGTAAAAACATGTATGTACATAATAAGTGCATTGTATCAAATGATTAATTAAAATGTTAGTACATAGTAGTTAAGGCCACCTAATATAAAGTGGGTCCCATTTTTTTAACTTGACTAAAGTAACAGAAACCTCAGAGATACTGGAAAATTTGAATCTAAAAAGTCAGAAACACAATCCCTAGAAAATGAAGTAATCCTCACAAATATAGAGATGACCTACATAACATTGCCAGAAGGCTCAATTAAGTTAGAAAAGCCCTTTGGTGGGCTTCACAGAAGTGCTACATTTCCCTGATACAGACACTATAGTGCGAAATCCCTTACCTGCAGTGAGAGATTTTGTTCAGGGCTTAACTACAATCCTGCTTCTTCAGGAATCCCTGTCCCTATGCCGTGGACTCGCCTTTCTCAGACTGCACAAAATGGCTCCAACACGCTGACACTGATGGATGCCGTCACCTGGAAGACTGGCGACGAAATTGTCATTGCTTCCACTGGGCATAGGTATTGACACACCGTCTGAATCTTCAGAGAAATTTCAGGGTCAGGAACAAAGGCCATAAAATGAAAAATGTTGCAATTGTCATCTTTAAAATAGTCCAAAATGAATTCATTAAACTTTAAAAAAAAAAAAAGAAAGAAAAAAGTATAAACATTTTTGAAATTTTAGGTGATATAATTAAAATCGCTTTAGGGGTAAAAAACTAAATTATAAACTTACTGTTTAAATTCCTCTTGTTCAATTTGAATATGCTAAATGCTAACATTTTTGTCAGTGCTAATGCTAATAATGCAAAAAAATATGTTTTGACTGAATTTTCAGACACAGTCAGCGCGAGAATGAGTTGATGAGAATTGCCTCAGTTTCAGCTGACGGTAGGACCCTCACTCTGACCGAACCACTGAGATACACTCATCTGGGTGTGTCTGTCACACTGCCTGATGGGACAGTTTTTGAAGCGAGAGCAGAGGTGGGCCTTCTTACCAGAAACATTGTTGTCCGTGGATCCAACAACGTGGAGTGGAACGATCAGATTGCAGCTTGCCCTGATGGATTCAACACAGGTTTGGATGTTATTTCCTCAGCTGTGGATGGAAAGACAGACAGCTGAAAGTCATGTGATTAGCTATTTTAGCTAATTGTATGAATGCTTTTGCTTACAGGGGAATTTGCCACCCAGACTTGTTTCCAGGGTAGGTTTGGAGAAGAAGTAGGAAGTGACCAGTTTGGTGGCTGCATCATGTTCCACGCTCCACAACCGAACCAAAATCTGGCAATTGGCAGAATTGAATATGTTGAGGTTAACATTAATTTTGTTTCAAAAACGTTTGTTTTAAAACTCTTGGAGACCTGCAAGACCATATTTTCCATGAAATTCAATCATGGCATTATGTTTATTCTTGTCCTCCTTTAGCTCTTCAATGTTGGACAAGCGTTCCGTCTGGGACGCTACCCCATCCACTGGCATCTAATGGGTGATGTTAGGTTTAAGTCGTACGTGCGTGGATGTGCCATCCACCAGTCCTACAACCGTGCCATCACCATCCACAACACCCACAACCTGCTGGTGGAGCATAACGTCATCTACAATATCATGGGCGGAGCCTTCTTTATTGAGGATGGCATTGAGACCGGCAACATTCTCCAGTACAACCTGGCGGTATTTGTAAAACAGAGCACCAGTTTACTAAATGACGATGTAACTCCAGCTGCATACTGGGTCACCAACCCTAATAACATTATTAGGCACAATGTTGCGGCTGGTGGAACACACTTCGGCTTCTGGTACCGCATGCATGATAATCCCGACGGTCCTTCGTATGATGCCAGCATCTGTCAGAAGAGAGTACCACTAGGAGAGTTCTTCAACAATACGGTGCATTCACAGGGCTGGTTTGGCTTGTGGATCTTCCAAGAGTTTTTCCCAGTGCGTACTGGCAGCTGCAACTCCTTTACACCAGCACCAGCAGTCTTCCGCCGCTTCACTTCCTGGAACAACGAGAAAGGTGCAGAGTGGGTGAATGTAGGAGCAGTCCAGTTCAGCGAGTTCCTAATGGTCAATAATGAGAAGGCAGGAGTGGAGGCCAAGAGGATCATCCAGCCGTATGTCAGCGGATGGGGACTGGATGGAGGGGCGGCTGTGGTCAACAGCACCATGGTGGGTCACGTAGATGAGCTGGGGCTGGGGAGCAACTACTGCACCGCGCGCGGTGTTGTCCTGCCCCTGGATGATGGTATGAGCGTCATCAACACAAAGTTTGTGAACTTCAACCGTCCATCGTGTGCTGCGATTGGGGTGGCCGAAATAGTTGGAACCTGCATGTTCCGCTGTGGAGGCTGGAGCGCAAGGTTCAGTGGGATCCAGTACTATCAGTCGCCCAACAAGGCCTGGTTCAGATGGGAGCATGAGGTGGCGCTAGTAGATACTGATGGGTCCCTGACAGGTATATAGTATATAGATATTACAGCATATAGATCCATAACTTTAAAAAAATGTATATGGATGGATACGTAGGTTTATTGCCATATTAAAACTCAAACTTTACATTGACAAAGCATTGGTAACAAATAATAAATATAAATAATATAATATATTTTATATTTCTGAAAAGGCAACGTTAGCTACAAGGTGGTACCAAGGAATAACCTACTTGACCCGAGACACTGCTTTCCGGGAACAGAGTGGAGTGTTGGCGTCCCTGCTGTAGTGTGTGACAACACCATTGACTTCCACCGCTTGGTCGTCTTCAATCCCTCACCATCTTCACTTCAGGCTAAAGATGTGATTCTGACCAACTCATATGGTAGGGTGAAATATTCTGGGCAATTGAGCCATTAAAAACAATGTGTATGCATATGTTAGACATGTTTCTATACAATTGACTCTTTCAGTATTTACTTTTTTGGTTTACATAATTTTCTGGGATTTAGTAAAAAAATCTTAGGGAAAAATCTTAGGGGTCATTCACAAAGAATGCCCCAAAGAGCGTTTTTTTCCCCCATTGCAAGACATGTATGTAGTGCATTTTTACATACATTTGGAGGTCTGTAGCTATTGACTCTGCAGAAAGTTGGCGACTTCTGTGCACTGTGCGCCTCAGCATGAACTGACCCCACTCTGTGATTTTACGTGGCCTACCACTGATTTAGGGGACTTCCACATTTAAATGCGACTGACACTCTTTAATCTTTACAGTGTGTACATGGCCTCAATGATTCTAAAAAAATAACTAAAGATTACATACATTAACATTTGGGGGCATTCTATGTTTGTTGGGTTGAAGTGAGCTGTGATGTTTAGAAAGCATATTTGTTGGTATAACAACTCTCAATGTCGTACCTCTCTTTAGGGACATGCGTGCTTCCTTTCCTTAAAAAAATTGTGACCCACACATTTGGCTGGATGGCAATGCTGCCCACCGGCAAAACCTATAACTGGTACTTTGATGGTGCTTCCCAAATCACCAACATCTCATACAATGGAATGGTCTATGGTTTTAAGGTAAAGTGTGCACACTAAACATTACTAAATAATTCAATATGCTTTCAAATGAAATTGTTTTCTTTTTTCTTTTTTGGCTTTTTGAATGACAGCCTGGTCAATAAAAACTTTGCCTTTAATTATGTTCCATCCAATTAAGTTTAGTATTTATCAAGTAAATGTCTTCCTCTCTTTCTCCGTGACAGCCAACAAATTATATAATCATGAATCACAACCTGACTCAGACACCCGACCGCTTCCGCATTATAGATGACAGGAATGGTTCCTCCCTGCCCCTAAACTCCACAGCGAATGTTAATGGGGACTGGTACTTCAACCAGTCATCCAGAAGCCTCTATTATATGGGTAAAACTATTTGCCTTTTCACCCAAGCCATCTATGCTATCTTTGTACTGTGCAAAAAATGTAAGATTTTGAGTTTGTGTCTACAGTGTCTGGAAGAGACCGTGTGACTAGCCGTAGGAGGAGGAACAGTGTGGACCGCTCAACTGTTGACAGATCATTGGACTTCAGAGTTTATCAGTGTTACTATCCCAACTGTATTCAACCTACCCCTCCACCTGGTCCTGTAGTCAATCCAGCCAACACAACTGTTCGCAGACCTACAAACTATGTGTATGTTACCACACACGCACCAATTTTTAAAAATATATATATATTAATAACCACTCTTCTGTAATAATAGTAATGATCTATTGTATTAACTTTGTTAATAAAATACATCCTGTTGGGTTTAGTCTCTGGTCAAACACATCATTTTGGCGGTCAAGCTCAGAGAATAACTTCAGGGTGCCACAAGAAGGCTCTGATGTGGTCATTCCAGATGGTAAGCATCTCTAATGTCACAAATCCTAAGCAAAGACAGATAGAAAAGAATATTCAGCAATATGAAATTAAATTTGTAAACGTAAAAGGTCTGCAAAGTTTAAAAGATCAAAGTGGACGATGCATGGTTTGTCTTTTAATAGTTGTCTACTAGTTGTTGTTGAGACTGAATCCTTTATTGAAAACACTTTGAGAAAAGAGATGATGCTAGAGTGTATACTATAAGATTTTAAGTGTTGTTGGCCTTGGATGCATGTAAAACTATTGTAGGAGACCTCCAAAAAAAATAGCATAATAAAAAATGCCCCATTCTGTCTCGAAGGCATTTGGATGGTTCTGGATGTTGTACCCCCCTCCCTGAACAAGCTGAAAATAGTTGGAATTCTGGAGATTCCAGACACAAACAATAGCACCTCCACCAGCAGTGTTTCTCAATATAATAACATTGTTTTGAATGCCACATACATCTCCATTCAAGTAAGCACATAACTACATTCAAATGGCATCTTTCTGCTATAGACATCTTAGGATCAGAACACCAAATCAGAACCAGACTCTTCCTGTGTGCTAATTTAACTTGCTTTTGTCCTAAACAAATACTAAAGAGAGACTGTCTGTACATGTTCACTTCAATTAGGGTGGACGTCTGATTGCTGGGTGGCCTAATGAACCCTTCAGAGGTCAACTACAGATCATGCTTAGAGGAAGCCATTCCACACCAGACTGGCTATTACCATCTGGACCAAACCAAGGGTCCAAAGTTCTAGGTAAATCAACATAAATACAAATAAATAAATCTCATTGTTGATTGTATCTGCATCAGAGACGTTCCTCTCAATTTAAAAGTTAACTTAAAAGTGTTGATTTGAGTGGAAACATTGTCTTCCAGGCGTGTTTGGATCTCTTGAACTTTATGGTATGCCACACAATGTGTATCACACTAAGCTGGCTAGCACGTCCCAGGCAGGAAACCGTACTCTCTCTCTACAGGAATCTGTGGACTGGAAGGTCAGAAGCTTTTTGAAAAATGACAACTACAAAAAAAAGAACAGAGACCTTAAAGGTTCAGTGTGTAGTATTTATGAGGATCTATTGACAGAAATGCAATATAATATATATAAGTATGTTTTCAGTGGAGTATAAAGACCTTACATAATGTACTGTTATGCTTTGATTACCTTAGTATGAGCCATTTCTATTTCCATATG
Organism: Gobio gobio; assembly: GCF_949357685.1. Classification (NCBI taxonomy): domain Eukaryota; kingdom Metazoa; phylum Chordata; class Actinopteri; order Cypriniformes; family Gobionidae; genus Gobio; species Gobio gobio. Next base: position 37,867,123 of record NC_137104.1, read on the forward strand.
CTCCTAAGCCTAACACCGTGGGTCCCCTTACTGTGAAATCGCCATTTTGCGTCGTCATGTTTGCACAGTAACCCTAAACGGACGAACTTCTCTACAGAGTGCTAGTCATTCTCTGCTCTCTCCGACTATGACATTTTTGTCCTGTGTTGGCCCCCGTAGCGTCTCTGTGTGCTCCAAAAAAGAGGGGGGTCAGCGTTGGGTGATGCAATTCACAAAAAATTCACACACTGCACCTTTAAGATAAATATTGAACCTCCTTTTGGGATTTGGTGATGCCATTTAGATTACAAGCTGCATTTCTGCTCTGAACCATTATTCTCTTTGTTTTTTAATAAAACACTCTTTTATTTCCTCCAGGTCGGGGAGAAGATCCTACTGTCCACCACCAGCTATGACCCTCAACAGACAGAAATACGCACCATCTCTGCAATCTCAGATTATGGCCGCACACTGACTCTGGACCAGCCTTTATCATACACGCACATCGGTTAGTGGCCTAGATTATAGATAATACCATTATAGCAATAATAGGCATTATGCTGTAAAAATAAGCTGTTAAAAATAGGTACACAGATATATATATATATATTATTATTAATATTTATTTGTAATATTTTATTAACGGTAGTGTCATTTATTCCTATGATTCCAAAGCTGAATTTTAAGCAACAATTACTCCAACCTTCGTTCTAATTTGCTGATTTGGTGCTCAAGAAACATTAAGTGTTGAAAACAGTTGCTGCTTCATTTTTGTTGAAACCATGATACACTTTTACACATAGAAATACATTAAGTAACATTACAAATGCCTTTACAGTCACTATTGATTAATTTAATGCATGCTTGCTGAATAAAAGTTTTAACTTCTTTAAAAAAATTACAATTGATTCAATGTATTTGGTCATATAGGGGAGAGCTACAGTTTGCCAGGTACTTCAAGAAGTTATCAGCTTGCAGGTAATGTGGCTTTACTGACCAGGAACATCAAGATCATTGGTCAGGAGTATCCAGAAATGTACACACAGTCTTATGGAGCCAGAGTTCTGGTGGGAACCTTCTCCAGTGGAGGGATCGATTACAGAGGTATAATCTTTATAAAACACAATCAGGATGAATCACATGCAAAACCAGTCTTACATAAATTGCTGCATTCAATTGAATGAGACATTTCATGTACAAATGTATATATGATTTATTCATGGACTTGGATTAATGGATTCATTACCTGGAAGATGAGAGAAAGCAGGAAAAATAGCAAAGTTTTGTTTTAATAAAAAAAAAAAAAATCAAGTTCATGTCAAAATGATATTTCTGTATTTGCACATACCATCACTTTCTAAACAGACATTTTCAGCACTGTGTAAGTAATGAAAACTCACTAAAGCTGATGATAACTTGCCTCACAGGAAAAGCCCAGATCAGAAATGTTCAGTTCTACCTCACTGGGCAGGAAGGATGGAACGACCCGTCAGACCCACGTTACTCTCTGGTGTTTTATGACCTGGGAGGGGTGAGAGAAAGTCTTGATACAGTACATGTCCATTCCTGATTATCACACATGTTCTTTCCAACTACTTACTGTCACAATATTTTTAGGTGATTGGTGAGTCTTATGTCAAGGGATGTGCTTTCCACAATGGCTTTGCTCCTGCTATCGGTGTTTTTGGAACAAATGGATTGAGCATTGATGACAACGTGATCCATCACACTGTTGGAGAAGGTGCAGATTCATTAGCAGCTTCACTGTTAGCACAGAAAGAAAATACTATTAAACAAAATGTAATCAGTATGGAGTTGGGTAATATGATTTAGCACTTTTCTATTCTGCAATTATTATTCAAATCTCCAAGGAATCAGAGTCTGGGGTGACAGTAATGCCGTCCGGAGGAACTTGGTTACCTTGACACTGTGGCCTGGATCGTACAACGGCAGAGCAGAGGAACTGAACTTTGAATGGAATGCAGCCATTGAGGTAAACCTTAAAGAAACAATTTTCTTCCCCATTTTGATGGCACACCATGGTACAAGAATGATATGGCACATATTCAAAGAAAACCCACAATACAGGGAGTGCAGAATTATTAGGCACGTTGATTTTCTGATCATATTTTTTTTCCAGGCACATTTGACCAATTCCAAACCACAGTAATCCTAATAACTACTATTGATTTAGTATTTAATAATGTATAAGTGATATATAATTGTTCATGAAGGCTGGAAATGAAAATCACCTTATATTCAGGTGTGCAGAATTATTAGGCATGTTTTCTTTTACAGATAAATTGAGCCAAAAAAGAGATTTAACTCAGACTGAAAAGTCAAAAAGTATTAAATGCCCATGAGAAGAATGCAATACTAATGCAATACTAGACATTGCAGTTAAGGCGTGACCATTGGACAGTGAAATGCTCGTTGGGTCAGCAGGATCTGACAAAAACAGGTGGTGAAGAAAAGACACCTGTTAACTGCAAAAGAATTAAGAATTAAGGTGAAGAATTAAGGGTGAAACCATCAGGAACCCTTTAGTCTCCAGCGCCACCATTTTCCAGAGCTGCAACCTACCTGGAGTCTCCAGAAGTGCAAGGTGTCAGGATCTCAGAGACTTCAGTTAGGTAAAGAATCCTAAAAAAGACCCCCACTAGATAAGAATCATAAGCTGAAGTGTTGTAAAATACATGAAGCCTGCTTTTTAATAGGCTTTATAGGTTTTATAGGTTGAGAGTGACTCTTGAAGGACCAGCACCACATCCTCTAGTACCACTGTTTGAAGAATTCATCTTCCAGAATCTGGCAGTACGTTTTGGGAGTTCATTTTAGTCCATCCTGAAGTCCGTTTTGCAGAGATGGACTAAAAATGAACTCCCAAAACGTACTGCCAGATTCTGGAAGATGAATTCTTCAAACAGTGGTACTAGAGGATGTGGTGCTGGTCCTTCAAGAGTCATTCTCAACCTATCTGTCCATAAAGCCTATAAAAAAACCTTCTTCATGTATTTTACAACACTTCAGCTTATGATTCTTATCTAGTGGGGTCATTTTTTAGGATTCTTTACCTAACTGAAGTCTCTGAGATCCTGACACCTTGCACTTCTGGAGACTCCAGGTAGGTTGCAGCTCTGGAAAATGGTGGCGCTGGAGACTAAAGGGTTCCTGATGGTTTCACCCTTAATTCTTCACCTTAATTCTTAATTCTTTTGCAGTTAACAGGTGTCTTTTCTCCGCCACATGTTTTTGTCAGATCCTGCTGACCCAACGAGCATTTCACTGTCCAATGGTCACGCCTTAACTGCAATGTCATTGCATTAGTATTGCATTCTTCTCATGGGCATTTAATACTTTTTGACTTTTCAGTCTGAGTTAAATCTCTTTTTTGGCTCAATTTATCTGTAAAAGAAAACATGCCTAATAATTCTGCACACCTGAATATAAGGTGATTTTCATTTCCAGCCTTCATGAACAATTATATATCACTTATACATTATTAAATACTAAATCAATAGTAGTTATTAGGATTACTGTGGTTTGGAATTGGTCAAATGTGCCTGGAAAAAAAATATGATCAGAAAATCAACGTGCTTAATAATTCTGCACTCCCTGTATTGCCATGGTACATGTGAAAAAATCCATTGTATTACTGGCTGAATAGATTAGTACTATATAAAGAACTGATCTACTGTTGATGTTGTAGGTGAGTGAGGCAACCAATGCAATTCTTCAAGGGAACATTGTTGCTGGCTATGAACGAGTGGGATTCCGAATTGATGGTGAACCATGCCCAGGTAAAGAAGCCAATTATTATTTTCAAAAATAATTATACATAAAATAAAATGCATAAAAACAAATACATTATTTTAATTTAATTTAGGCATCACAATATTATAACGGACAGTATGAAAAATAATTTAGAAATTTGCTAAAGATTACAATTTACTATGTTATTAAATTAAATTAAATTTGTAATACTAACTTTATTACTAATTTATTCACATATTCCAACAATATGTCAAAAGGATCTCCAAATTCAGTGGCTCAATGGAGTCAGAATGAGGCGCATGGCGGTCTGTACGGACTCTACATGAATAAAGATGGACTTGCTGGTTGCTCTCAAATCCAGGGCTTCACTGTCTGGAGGAGCTTTGATTTTGGCATTTATGTTCAAGTATGATAAATGATCTGCAAAACCCTAAAGTAACTGTAAAGTCAAGTGTTTAATTGGTCAGATAAATTATTCATTTCTTGTTACACAAATGCACTATACTGGTCTGGTGATCCCTAATGTTTTCCTCTCCTCCATCCCATTCCAGGTATCCATGAACGTGTTAGTTTCTAACGTGAGTCTGATTGATAATGGAATGGGTATCATGTCTCTAATCTACAGTCCTCCCTCACTCAGCCACACATACTCTGACAAAATAGTCCGTGTACAGGTAAGGACACAAAATGTCTCTTCAGTCAAAAATAAAGGCCAATTCACACTGCACCAACAGACGGCAACAGACACTTTGTCGTTTCAGTGTGTTACCCCAGTTGGCGTCTGTTGGCTTCCATTTTTGTCAAATGAACATGTTGAATCGGCATTTGTCGGGTCTTGGGATGTCTGAAAAGTTACATACTGTAATCTGGTGACTGTCAGCATTGGTCGGCATCTCTCTTTGCAGTGTGAATGGGTCTGAAGAGAAAGGATTCTTATACTGTTGAATATTTTATAAAAATTTTCAAAAATCATCTTTACAGGGTTCCCTTATTGTGGGCAGCAGCCCCAACTTCAACTGTTTTGACAGTCTGTCCACGACTACGACCTATGTTATGCTTAGCAAAAGCCACAGGGCCCCTCGCCCCCCCAATGGTACAATATATGTTAAAGAATCATCTATGCACTACTGGAATACATTTGTTTGATGTAACTGATCCATTTTCCATACTGATTCTAATTGCATTTTCTGTGTGCAACAGGTGGAAGGTCTGGAATTTCCTGGCCGACATTTGAATCTGGCCACAATAATGCACCACAAAAGCCTCACCCTGGACTGATGAGCTACAATGCCATAGCTGGTCTAATGACCGTCTCTGGTGAGTCACATTCCTTTTAAAATGTGTATGAATCTTCAGTTTAAAACTTTCTACAGTAGATGCCATAAAAAATTGTCATAATACAAAATTTTTTAAATAATTACTATCTATTTATACTGTCTGTTTATGTTCCTAGACACAACTTTTGTTGGATTCAAGAGTGTGTGCTCAACAGAGACAAATTACATGTTCATGACCAACCCAGGAAATGAGGATCTACAACATCCAATCAGTGTTGAGAGGATAGCCAAGATAAACAGCACAGAGGACACTCTGGCATACATTCATCGGCCTGATCTGAGGTAATCCAAAAGCTTATAGTCAATGTCAATTCACAAAGTTAAGACTGTGTAATGGCCCTTTCACACTGGACGCATAACGTAAAAATCGAAGCGAAAAAGCAAATATTTTGTGTGCGAATAGTTCGCATCAAAACCATTCACATCAGCCGTGACACGAATTTGCGACATTTGTGACGTTTCAGAGCGCCAACATTCCAAAACATTCGTGGCGGCAGCTGAGAAACCATGGCCACTTCATCATCCAGTGAAAACGAGCATTTCTTTATTTAAAAGACCGAAAAGGTTTTGGGGGCACCCAGTCTTAAAGAACAGAGAGTCTGAAGGGGAGTATGCTAATCTTTGTACAGGAGCTAAAACTTTATCATGGCCGATTCCGCACTTACTTTTGAATGTCCGTGGGACAATTTGAGGAGCTCCTCCAGAGACAGTAGCACCGCATCTGATGAGACAAACCACAGGGAACCAATCGATCTGGAGCAGCTGCTTCCAGCTTTGTTTCCAGTTGAGTCACAATGTAAACATTTAAGTGTCACAGTCATACAGATGGAAACACATTCACTTTCTATAGTAGCAGACACATTTTAACTCAAAAGGTTATGTTATCGTTGTCTGTAGTCTACAGCGACTTGCATGTACCCTGTAATCTCGTGAGAAATGTGATACCTGGCAAAGGTTAATGTTGATTGAATAGCTAGTGACATTTACTGGACATTTCTTCACCTTTGTTTCCTTATATGTGATTGGTTGAAGCCTTTTCTGTCGCTGTGAGAGTTAAAAAAATCTACATTGAAGCGAAAATAATAAAAATCTTTTTTCCGCCGCAGCACATTTGCGTTCGGTGTGGAAGCACTTATTACACAAACAGCTGATCAAAAAATAAAACCATTGCACGAATTATTCGCGCGTCAAAATCACATCCAATGTGACCTTAAACTGACATTAAAGCCCGCACAATTGGCCCAATGGCAGTTTCCAATAGAGCGGGTGAGAGTTTCCTGCGTATTCTGTCTTTTCAGTGCGCAAAATAATTTAATTCCAATTAAACTACAAATTCCAATTTATCTGACTCCATTTTATCACAACCTCGAATTTAGGTTGAAATGCCAATTGATTATTGACCATTTTTACAATAATTGATCTAGACACTTGATTATTCTATTGAACTCTTTACTCTTATTGTACTCGTCCATTCAGATACCAATGTCGTTCAGGGTCTTGCGCAGGCTGTTCTTTTACACAGATTCCACAGTCACAAAGTCACCAGTCTTGCTCACTAGACAGAGGTAATTGACTATACAATTTAGATGGCCAGTCCAGTGTTTGCTCTCTCTAAAAGTATTTTGTTTAGTCCCTATAGACTCGTATACACTTGAATAAAGCAACACTATCTCTAGTCAGAGATCACGATCACTACCACGGATATAAGCTGACCAATATTACTTTGTCTGATAGCAGCTTTGGTTTGGCCATGCTATGATTTCCCATGTACACTTAGCTAGAGTAACATTACATTAAACGAGGTAAAAGAGGTAAGGCTCACCCTTTTTAGGTTGGTCGATCAATATTTTGTTTTGAAAATCCCCTTTTTAGCCTCTACAGTTTAAGTACACTTGAACCAGTACCAAGTGTTAGCCAGAGTCCTAAAATCTCGGTTGGTGTGCCCTATGCTCCACTCAAAGCTGGACTTAAAGCTGCAGTAGGTAACTTTTGTAAACATTTATCTTTTACATATTTGTTAAACCTGTCTTTATGTACCTAGTAGAATATGAGATAATCTGTGAAAAAATCAAGCTCCTCTGGCTCCTCCCAGTGGTCTTATTGCCATTTGCAGAAATACTCCGCTCCCGGTAAGAAACAACCAATCAGAGCCAGGAGGAATGTCTTAGCAGTGTCAATCAAGCTTGTGTGCGCGCTGATTACACCCCTCTCATGCACTGCGCGTAAAGGCGTTCAAATTCAAGATTACCGGTGTGCCGCAGCTTTGCTTATGGCGGACAAACAATCCAAACTGCCAATTCCTCGAGTGGCACCTGCTCATAAAATAAAGACGGGTAAACGGAAAAAGACAGATGACGATGATAAAAAAGACAAAAAGAAAGAATTAGATAGAGCCCGAAATAAAACGAGAGCGGCTTTTCCGAGGTGGAGGGAGCTACGTGTCTTTGAAAGGATTAAAAACCGATGCAGAGTTAGCCACATTTCTGCTTGTCAAGTAAGTATCTCTGCTTGATTTGTTAAATTTTTTAAGAACTACACAACTCACTCGGCGACCTCTGCCCCGTCTCCCACGTCCCCTGCCTGATGCTCCGCAAACACCACGGCTTCATCTTCTCCCCGCCTGTTGTCTCCTCGAAGTCGCTGTGGGTGTGAATTCCTTGTCGGAGCCCATTGACTCAAAACTGTCAAAACTCTAGCCGCATAACATACAGATAAAATGTCACGCACTGTGCAAAGCAACTATTGAAACCTACTAATTCACTAGCTTGTCATGTTGTTGAAATAATGTACTAGCAAACCTTATTTAGCATTACATATCGATAGAATAATTACTTGCATACTGTAACGTTATTTACTGTTATATTATCTTACTAGCTATTTATTACTTATAGATATTGTGCAACGTCATATAGTTACATTACATGTATCACGCCTGAGCTTTTTGCCACAATTCTTTAAATACTCAGACCAAGACAAAACATCCCACAAATGGAGACATGACCTAACAATAGGAATAAACATTTTGGTTTACTTCTGTGGGGAGGAGACCATTGTACCAGTCGCACTGAGATATTTCAAATGATACCAAGCATGATTGTTAATTTACTTGTATTGACATAGAACATTATAATTTTTAAAGGGAAGAATGGATAAAGGGAAGTCAGGGTAAAAGAAGTCCCAAATGGGTAAAAGAAGTCCCAAAAACCAACAAGAAACATTATTAAGAAGAAAACAATGAGAGAACACCAATGTCGGGATGACCAAAAATATGAAGTGACTGATTCATTTTATTCTCTCTTGTCTCAGTAAGGTGAACCCATCAGACTGTGTGGACATGGACTGTGATGCTAAGAAGAAGACAATGTTGAAAGATCTGGATGGCAGTTTCCTGGGAGCAGTAGGAGCAGTGGTGCCCCAGTCCGAGTATGAGTGGAACGGAGATCCCCGACACGGACTGGGTGATTACCGCATCCCCAAAGTCATGCTCACCGCTCTCAACGGCAGCCGGATACCTATAAATCAAATCGCTCCTTACAAAGGTACAGTACATCTGAGGCATCTTCCTTTACAGTGATCTAAGAGAGAGAACTTAAAATGATGGAGCTTCTTTTAACGAATGGCGTGGCTGTTTTACCTGTGCAGGTGTGATCAGAGACACCTGTACGTACATGAACACCTGGCAGAGCTACAAGTGCTTTGGGCTTAACTACAGGATGCTGGTCATCGAAAGTTTGGATGCAGACACAGAGACCAGGCGTCTTTCACCTGTAGCCATCCTGGGGGACAAGTATGTGGATTTGGTGAACGGTATGACTCTTGACTCCCTTTGTAACACCTACTATTTTATGCATAATATATTATGCATAATATATATTTTTAATCTTACTGTGAATATCTTGTTCCAGGCCCACAAGACCACGGCTGGTGCGCCGGCTACACGTGTCAGAAGCGAGTATCTCTCTTCCACGCCATTGTGGCCACTAATAAATCCTTTGACATCTATTTCACCAGCACAACACCACAGAAGATGAGACTTATGCTACTGAATGCTGGACCTACAGAGGTTAGTAAGATGGACTGTACTGACACACAGCATCTACAAGTGATACAAAAAAAAATCTTTCATCAGTTTTATTCTGCATTATGGTTTTAAAAATATTTTATTTCCATTTTGTCTTCTAATTTATTTAAAGATTTTTTTCATATAGCTTATTTGTTTTTCTGAATTGTGCAAGGTTGAACCGTTATACCCCTAATTATATATATAAATATATATATATATATATATATATATATATATATATATATATATATATATATATATATATATATATATATATATATATATATATATATATATATATATATATATATATATATATATATATATATACACTGAAAAAAATGATTCGTTGAATTTACTAAAAAATGTTATCGTAAGTGGTTGCAATCAATTTATTTTATCTCAATTTAAACAAAAACACATGCAATTCCCATAGAAACAAATAATTTTTTTATAAATTTAAATAAATATATTTATGTATAAATAAATACATAAATATATAATGTGTAATTATTTTATGTTTCTTTTTTTATGTTTCATTTAATTTAATATTACTGTAGAAACTTAACTACAGTGATCTTCTGTTGTCTCAGGCTGTCAGGGTGGCTGTATTTTACTCAAGCCCTCAGCGGCTGGATGTGTACGTTAAAAATAGTTTGGTTGGTCCAACAAATGCTCAGTGGAATGCAGACAAAACTGACTACACTCTGCTTGAGCCAACTTATACAGGTAGAGTACAACACAATAATGCAAGTTAATGCAGCTCCCCCTGCAGGCCAGAAGTCAATTCTTCAACCTAAACAACACATTACAATCCTCTCTGCACTCCTCAGGGCAATACGTTCCCAGTTTCAACTCCAGTCACGGCTCCAACTTCTTTGACCAGGACTACAAAATGCTGAACATACTTCTCCGTGGCTCAGAGCCGGTCCAAATCCGCACCTCCCCGGTTTTGTTCCTGGCCTTCAACCTCCCAGCCATGACTGAGGCAGAGTTCTTTGGGCCAAATCTGATCAATAATCTGGCTTTATTTCTGAAAATACCGGCGAACAAGATTCGAATCACCAACATCATCCGTGAGGGTACTAATGCGAGAAGGAGGCGTTCGACAGGACTGACGGTGCAGGTGGAGATCAGGGAGCCCCCTGTTCAGACATCCACCAATAGCACCACTGGTAAGAACAAGAATAAAATGAATGACAAATACAGCGTTTAGATCACAATATATATAAATATTTATATACCATCTGCAGAAGACCAACAATTTGCGGTCCTGAAGAACATTGCTGACGATTTGGGCCGCGCTGCTGTCTCGGGTAATCTGAGTCAGTCCATTGGCTTCAATGTGTCATCCCTGGGCATCATTCCTCCTCCACCCTCTTCCAGTGACCCGTCCTGGAACAACGTAAGATGCTAATCCAAACACATGACCAAATCCTCTAACATTTTAAAATGTTATAATGGAAATTTGAACTGAAATGTACACAGCAAAGTTGATAGTTAAAGGAATATTCTGGGTTCAGTACAAATTAAACTCAACTGACCAAGCAAAAATTGGGGTTACAGTGAGGCACTTACAATGGAAGTGAATGGGGCAATCCATAAACATTAAAATACTTACCTTTTCAATCCGCTTGTTAAGTCTGACATCAGGAGTGTTTTTGGGTCCAAGCGATCTATTAGATGCAAAAAGCAAACCACAAATTGTTAATATACACTCACGGTGTGATGTATACTACTGAAAAATCATCAAAACATTTATCTCTATACCGAAATCCCAGGTGGCCAGACAGTGAATCATCTTTAATGAATTGTTAAAATATTGGGTATCACTTTAGTATACTGATCCATTATTAATGAATAACTACGCAGGAACAAATGAGTAATGCATTATTATCACTCTAGTAGCTGCTATTAACTAACAAGAAACTCTGATTAATAAATTAGTAAGTAATAGCGCTCAGTTGAATGTGGTTCGCTAATCAGTAAAATTAGCTAATCAGTAACTACTATTTTTTCATAACTCCCAGAGGACTACTAAGAACTACTATATACAGGTTCATAATTAATGTGAATAATGCATAAGTTATAATTAATTCTAAAGTGAAGGTAATTGTAACCCACTAGTAATGACTTGAGTATTACTACATCCTTCTAAAGGAATTATTATACTATTACTTACTAATTTATTAATCAGAGTTTCTTATTAGTCAATGGTAGTTACTAGAGTGTCAATAACGCGTTACTCCTTTGTAGTTCCTGTGTAGTTATTCATTAACGATGGATCAGTATTCTAAAGTGATACCCAATGTAGTTGTCCAGGACAGCATGAGCCCTGAGACATTGGTGTACACAGTTTTTAAAAGCTTTGATTAAATGTGTGATATGAATAAATATGGAACTGGAAACAGTATTCAATACATCATGGTTTAAACAAAAGATAGTATAATCTCAAGACGTGAACAGTATGAGTGTTAACATGATTTTAGTGTGAAAAAAAAAAATCACTTACTAACCTTTTCTGTGTGAAATTATACATTGACAACACCATAACTCTTAAAACTACTGAAGTAATTATGCTTTAAACAGCTTTACAACTCGAATAATACACAAGAATAATACAACAGAATAATTCATATAAGTGCTTTTATAAAATTAAAAGCTTATTTCTTAAAAAATTGGCCTAATTTACTTCCATTGTAAGTGCCTCAATGTAACCTCCTTTTTTGTTTTTGTTTTAAGAAAATGAGGGATAAAATTATAATCAACACTGTCACAAATGCTGTTCATTGAGCTTAACTTGTACAGAACCCTGAATATCCATTCAACTTTTTTTTTTTTTTTATCAGATTAAGATCCAATAATAGTTGCTGTACTGTAAAGCACCGAACATGCTTTTCCTTATTTGAACTGTAAATGTCTCTCTCTCAGGTGGCCACTCAGGAGGTGACCCGTGAAGACCAGCCGATGGAGACGGTCAAGACAGTATCATCCCTGGTGGTGGTGGTCCAGCCAGTGGCTGGATCTTCTCCCGGACCCCTCAGTGTGCAGCCCAGCATCATGGCTCTGGACGCAGCGGTGAGATTTCATTAAGAATATCTGATGCAAGTTTTCAGTGGCCGGTTGCACCAGCTGTGCGAAAGGAACATAGTTTTGACATAAAGTGGCACTAAGTTACAACTTGTGTCTTTGATTCTTTCTGTGTTAAACTCAGGCGTGTCATTTGTTCAGAGATTGCATTGTTCGTAATGGAAATAGTATTAGACCTTTTAAATTCTCTTCCTCATTTGATTTGTTGATGATTGTTGTTAGTAGTCTCTAATGATAAGATTTGTGTGTTTATTGTCATAGGGTTATATGTTTAAAATATATCAAGTGCCCCCAACTTGTTTGTTTTTCTTTCTCTACTCATATTTTAATATTAATTTGTTTGTATAATGACCAGTGTTGGGCAAGTTACTGAAAATTACTAATTAGTTACAGTTACTAGTTACTTCTTTTAAAAATAATTGAATTACTTTACCAATACTGTATATCAAAAGTAATTAGTGCAGAAGGTGCAACACGCATCGCCACAAATGTGTAAAGCAAGCTAACACGCAAACTGCCGCAAGTGAAACTGAAAGTAAGTCTTATATGCTCAAAAACACAATCATCTTCATTAAAACTAATGAGACTAAATGACCTTAGCAGTGCTTAGTTCGCTCCTTCTCTTATAAATAAAAAGCAGCTCATATCTTTTGCTTTCGTTGACGTGAACGCTGTTAAATGTGCATATAGCGAGGGAATTGAAGATCGGATTATATTCGTTTTGCGGAGAGGTGTAAGGTAAGACAACTTGCATGTTTTTATTTTTTTTAGATTGTGTAGCCCGTTTCGTTTGCGAGCACCAACGCCTAACCTCAACTTATAAAAAATGCATTTTACTGTGGTGGTGGTGGTGGGGATAGTAGTTTAAACTAACATTGTGATGCTTGAAGTGTTTGATATCTATGGATTTTATTATAGGCAAGACAAGTCAAGTGTTGATTTGAGAGGCTAAAGCGTTGGGTTAACTCACTCTCGGCCGCTGGCCGCTTGGTCATCACTTTGAAAAACAAAAACTTTAATTTAACAAACAAAAAAAAAATGCTCCAACATTTTTTTTCTAATTTAACTTGATAAAGAAACGAAACAAAATATAACTACTTTGACATTAAAAACAAAACTGAACTATTTTAATGGCAGCAACAATGTGTAATAGGGCGGATAAAAAAGAAAGGAAAAAAAAAACACGGGCCAGGCTAGGGCCTAGATCTGAGCTTCTTGTCTGCAAGCGTTCATTTTTCACAAAAGAGAGTAACGCGAGTAACGAACTCATTTAAATTTCAGTAATTGTAATTGCGTTACTTGAATAAAAAAATATTTAATTAGGCCTAAATGCGCGTTACCGCTAAAAGTAGTGGAATTACAGTAACGTGTTACTCCCAACACTGATAATGAGTGTGTAGTAGGTCTGTGTTTTATTTGTTGTCTTCCCTCTTCCCATCCTCTACACTCCCACTTTTCCACATCTTTACACACCCATTTCGAGTCTTTTCAAATTATACGTGTGACCAGTTCGAAAACAGGGGGGTTTATGACCCTTTAAGTAAGAAATGTCTAGAGCAATCCTACCCAGGTGATTACTAGGAAACCACACCTGGTATCGTATAAGGAGAGCTTTTTTTTTGTGCATGTCTGTTTCCAGGGTGACTGTGTGTCCGTGGGTGTGACGACTCTAACCATGTCAGCTGTGCTCAAAGATGCTACAGGGAATCCAACAGCGGGGCTTTACGGAAACACCACCATCCCGTTCAGTGGCTGCTGGGCCAATTACACTGACTTAGCCATCATTACAAGTGGTGGGTTGTCTTGATTTAGATTTTTTGGGGGTCACTGTCACTTGTTATTTTAAGCATTTACGATAATTTCTCTCTCTGTCTCTCTTCTAAAGGTGACAACTTGAAGTTGGCCTTTACTCTGAATGAATGGAAGGCTGAGTCCAGATCTTTTACGCTCAGATCACCTACAACGCCGTCTTCTGTGGTCGTCACTACGGAAGACGATTTTCCCAGCATCTTTGACTCCGGTCCAGCTGTCTCATCAACATCTGTGTATCTGCTCATGATGTTGAGTACTTTACTCCTCCTGCTCAGAGGACTCTAGGAGCAATTAAAATCAATGAAGAAGTGCACTCTTATACATGTAATGCATCATCTTCTAATGAATGAATTACCTTTGTCTATAGGCTATACTTCTGTTGTTTTCCCATATGATCTTGATCTGTAAACTACAACTATAAATTCTGTGACTGTAGAACAACAAAGGCTTTTTTTTTTTTATCTATTCCTTTGGAATATTATACATGTATATGCTTTCTTATATACTCAGTAAAATCCAATTCTAGCATACTTCTGTTGTCTTTTTTTCTGCATTCAATTCTTGAACATATAGAATACAAACTTTAAAGTCGGTATGAAAACAAAGTTGTGATCTTTTCTTCCGTTTTGTGTCATATCATGTCCGTGTGAAATGAATGTTGGGCGCCAGCGGGACTGGATGATCTCATGAGTGACAGGTTGTCCCGTCCTCTGTCCAGTAAAGACGTCATCACAGAGAAGAGATGTCTTGATATTCCTTTGTTTTATTCATCATTGAAACGTTTTAAATGCATTATTCGACAGCTGGAGGATGAGACAACTGTATTTATTGAGCAAAAACGTAAATGCTGATTACGTGAATCTCAAACAACAACAAAAAACTTTTTGCAGTGCGCCACTAGAGGGAGGTAAAGTGGTGCTCAATCCTCACACTGACACCTGCACAACTGAGAAAAAAAACAATCTGTCAATCACATTCACGATTAAAATCTCGTAGTCTCCACACCACAGCAGCAGCAGGGGAGAGTGGGGTAAGATGAGCCATTTTTTTACTCGTGGTCCTCAAGATAAGATAGAAAATAAGGCAGAAGTACAATGAAAGTATCTATATCAGGATGTTTTCTATCGTTTCAAATTATCAGAATACATATGACAAAGGGTTCTAAAAATATGGCTCCTTATAAAAAAAAAGTGTTCCTGTGGCTCGATTTACCTCGGTAAATTGCACCATCTGGGTGTAAACGGACCATCTAATTAAAGCTGAATCAAATGTGAAGTTGTAAAGATAATTTACCTTACTTACACACCTTAAATAATCAAATTTCCTTTTACAAAAAGTCATATTTCTGTCCTTAAACCTAATTTAAACAACATAAAACCAACCAAATGAAGTTGAAACTTCAATATCTTTAATTGTTTGTATTTCTGAAACAATATGTTGAACACCAAAGTTGTAACCTTCCCAAAAACAGCCTGAACAGAGTTTGTTGAGTAAAATTAAATCAAATAAAAACTGAATTAGAATGAGTGAATGAATGAATGTCAATGAAAATAATACACATTTTAGTCAAAAGGTTCTTGGCATGGAAGTTTTTCTGCAATACTGAACATGTTAGGTCATTATGGGACTACAGGTTGAAAGATATATATGATTAAGCATCTTCTGGGTCTTATCAGAGAAGGATTTGGTGTACTTGTTCATTGTTACTTTCAAATAAATTCAAACTAAACCAGTTGTGTAGCATGACATTGAAATTATACCAGTTTATACTTCAGCGATTTAACTCAACTACATTCCCTTATGGTGGGGTAAGTTAAAACGCTCAATTTACCCTACAGCATTTGGCTCACTTTGCCCCATACCAATTCAGGCTAATATTTAGCTAAATGATTTGCATGGTTTTAAACATTGCTAAATCACCAATATTAGACCTGGACAAATTTGCTTTGATGCATCAACCATTGTATCTGTTATGCTAAAATTTTACTTTGACATACCAAAAAAAGTTTTTAAAGTAAATGGGTGCCTTCCACTTCTCCCATGTGCTTCTCATTTTCGCAGTCTGGCAGAAATGATGGGTGGTTCCAAAATATATGGTCGCATGACAATAAAAGTGTACAGTTGCCATTTATAACTCTCCCTTATAAATATCTATAGGGCCATGAAACCCCACCAGTGGTTAAAGTGGGATTTGGCAGGTGGGGGAACCCTCAATTTTGTGTAGGTGCAACAGGGAAAAATGACTCACCGTGGGACAACATATTGAGCATCGTGGTATAGCAATGCTTTTTGGGACAAGAGTGTCACTTGCACCAAGTATCACAATACTTATTTATTTTATATTTTGATGGTTTTATTTTGTTCCATCTACAACTACACTGATATGATGATGATACTATGTTAAAATAATATGGAACACAACCTTGTTTTTCACATTGTAAATTCAAACATAAAAAGGGGAAGTATAAAAATTCTTAACATTTAACACACCAAAATGGCTGAAGACACAACTACAATAGAAATAAATCACAGCCTAAATAGACCTATTGCAGTTTCAATGTCAAAATACAGAATCAAAAGTTTTGCTGTATCATAAAACATAAGAAACAACAACAAAACAACAATGTATGATGGTCCAAATATTGTCTCACATCCAGTAAAAATAGCTCCCATATTGATTGGAACTGTGACTTGTACTTTTAACTCCACTGCAACCAGGCCAGGATTTCGAACAGGCGGGGCCCTGAGGCAATAACAAACCCAAGGGCCTCCATATTAGCTGATCTTGGTGCCACAACGTTTTTACCACAGAATTGTTTTTTTTTACTAAATCATCAAAGCACAGAGATACAATGAGTATATAATGTCTGAATATTCAATTTTAATATTAAGTAGGCCTATACATATTCCAAGATGCAACACATTAACATCATAAATGCATTAACTCCAGATATGAGGTCAAAGCAAGCATGTTTCCAGAAACAGCAACAACTTTTGAGTATAAAACTGCCTTAAGGAATTTTAAAACCAGTGAGGACCCAAAAAAGAAATTAAGTAAGAAATTTTTATTTCTCTGATTTACATATGTGCATTTTAAGGTGTTTGAAGGCTAAAATAACTAAATAATAATAAATAGCTTTTATCTGTTCTCTCCTCATTTCATCACTCTCTCATTTCCATCACTCATTCTCTCAGTCTCCTTCTCTTTTCCTGTCTCTTCCCATCCTAAAGCTGAGCTCTGTCTAGTCTTTTCATTTTCGCCTCAGTGAAGAAAGTAAACATAGGGTCAACTGATATTCTTAGCCTATATTTTATGAATTCACTGAAGACTACGAACGCTAGGTAAATACGTTTAATAAATGAATTCACAATATGTACACAGACATTCATTATTATGCCTAATCTGGTTTAAATTATTTTACAACATTTATTATATAGCTACACCTCGAAAATATACAGGTGAGCTGACTACGGCCATGATTACAGTCGTGTAGGCAGCCTATAGTTTACCTCCAACACTTCACTTTACATGGTCGGACTCGGAGCTATTCAGTCTGGTTCAGCTAGTTTCGCCACAGAGCCTTTACTGTACACAGGATGTTACGCTTGTATTCAAACGGATAAAGCTACTGCCTGGCGCTCGTTATCAGTTCAATAGAGTGGCGAAAGCGCCGAACGAGTTTGTCAGTGCTGTGCGTGAGATGATCCAGCTGCTCTCGCGCTGCGACCGCTGGATCTATTTAGTTATTAATTTATCCGAGGTGCCGGAACACAGTTCCAGACCGTTCCGGCCCACTTTAATCCCTACCCACAACAGTATCCGAAAACTGCTTCCTTCGGAAGACACATTCCAAGGTAGGAAGGCATAAAGGGACGTCCGAAACTAATGTTAGCTTCACTTCCTGTCTCGTGAGATACCTTCATCTGATCGATTTTTGAAGGCAGCGTAGATGTATCCTTCGATGCCTTTGATATCCCACAATCCTCTGCATTCCATTCAGTGACAGTTGAGCTAGAAAAAGAAAGATGGAGTTTGAAAGTTGGGGTGGCTCGTCGGTTTATAAATGTACGTTTTGACCAATGTTTTCCACTTCTGATGTAATTTCTAGTGAGAAATTACTACTGTAGTAATTAAATATTTGTTTAGTTCTCACTCTATTTTGCTGTAGCCTATGTCATTAAACTGTACACTGCCTCAGATTTCGTGAGGTAAACTCGTGCACAAGTCAAAGTCACTTTACTGTCATTTTTAGCACATTGCATGGTTAAAAACAAATCAGTTCCCTCAGGGACAGTAACACGTTCATAAAGACTAAGAAAAGACAACAGTAAATGCAGACTGTGATGAAGGTTCGATGTAGGGTAAGGAAGGAAGAAGACAGGGGTCGGCGTGACTGGGACACGTGCTCTTTATTTATAATATAACTCAGAATAACAGCGCTCACGGGCGCAAACAGCTCTCAAACTATAGCAGCTTTTAACCACTTTCTCCAGCATTCAATATTTCTTGGCACAGGTCAGGCAGATAGCAGCAGTGGTGTCCCAGTCCCTCTCTCTCTCCATCTCTCTCTCTCGCAGTGGCTTTATAGCTCTCTCCACGCCAATTACTGTAATCAAAGACAGGTGTTTTTAATCAGCGCTCAAGCCGCTTACTCACCGCTCGGATCCTTTCCTTCTCTCCGCCCGCAGACCTCGCGAAAACCACGCCCACCTCACCACATACCCCCACCGCACGACTCAGGCCGGGGAGCCATCCGGCCTGCAGCCCCCCCCCCCCCCCCCCATTCCTGGAGAGGAAGTCGGCCACAACCATCTGAGCACCCGGCCTGTGGACCACCTGAAACTTAAAGGGCTGAAGAGCCAGATACCACCGGGTGATCCGCGCGTTGGTATCATGCGATGGAGCCACTGCAAGGGGGCGTGGTCCGAACAGAGGGTGAAATCCCGTCCCAGGAGGTAATAGCGGAGAGTAAGAACGGCCCACTTGATGGCAAGACACTCCTTTTCTATGGTGCTGTACATCGTCTCTCTCTTAGAGAGCTTACGACTGATGTACAGCACCGGCCGTTCTTCACCCTCCACCTCCTGAGACAGGACAGCGCCCAGCCCTCGGTCCGATGCGTCAGTCTGCAGGACAAAAGGGAGAGAAAAGTCAGGAGCCGTTAATAGCGGTCCGCCACACAAAGCAGCCTTTATCTTGGTGAAAGCCTGCTGGCACTGCTCCGTCCACTGAACCGTATCTGGCACTTCCTTTTTCGTTAGATCAGTCAGCGGGCTGGCGAGGTCCGAATAATTAGGCACAAACCTTCTGTAATATCCCGCCAGCCCCAGGAACTGTCTAACTTCCTTTTTGGTCTTGGGTCTGGGACAGGTCGCAATCGCTGCCGTCTTATCAATTTGGGGACGCACCTGCCCGTGACCCAAGTGGAAGCCCAGATACCTTACTTCCACCCGCCCAATCGCACACTTCTTTGGGTTGGCCGTGAGCCCAGCCCTCCTCAGAGACTTCAGGACAGCCCGCAAATGCTGCATATGACGCTGCCAATCCCCGCTGTAGATGATAATATCATCCAGATAGGCAGCGGCATATGCAGCGTGCGGCCGGAGAATTCTGTCCATCAGACGCTGAAAGGTCGCTGGAGCCCCGAACAAGCCGAAAGGAAGGGTGACAAATTGGTGTAACCCGAACGGCGTGGTGAAAGCTGTCTTTTCTTTGGACAAAGGAGATAAGGGGATCTGTCAGTATCCCTTAGTTAAGTCCAGTGTCGAATAAAAGCGAGCAGCACCAAGCCGGTCCAGCAACTCGTCAACCCTGGGCATTGGATAAGCGTCGAATTTAGACACCGCATTGACTTTTCTATAATCCACGCAGAAACGAACGGAGCCGTCAGGCTTTGGAACCAAAACGATCGGGCTCGCCCAGTCACTGTTGGACTCTTCTATTACCCCCATATCTAACATTGCCTCCAATTCGCTCTGAACTATCTTTTTTTTTGTGTTCGGGCAAGCGATACGGGCGGCTACGAACGACCACACCCGGTTCCGTCTCAACGTGGTGATGGATGAGATTCGTTCGACCGGGAAGGGGCGAGAACACGTCGGCAAAATCTGTCTGCAACCTTTTCAAGTCGGTGAGCTGCGAGGGTGAGAGGTGATCTCCACCAAGGGCCAGGGCAGCGGATTTAGGCTTTGGGAGTGCCTCCGGTCCGAGATCCACCTCCCCGCTCACTACCGTCGCCAGCAACACCGACTCCGCCTCAGACCATTTTTTTAGAAGGTTGAGGTGATAAATCTGACGTGCCCCGCCCCTATCCGTACGAAGAACCTCATAATTGAGATCGCCAACTCGCCGTGTGACCTCAAAGGGCCCTTGCCACTTGGCGAGCAATTTAGAGTTAGATGTGGGAAGCAATACAAGTACTTTAAACAACAATGTATGATGGTCCAAATATTGTCTCACATCCAGTAAAAATAGCTCCCATATTGATTGGAACTGTGACTTGTACTTTTAACTCCACTGCAACCAGGCCAGGATTTCGAACAGGCGGGGCCCTGAGGCAATAACAAACCCAAGGGCCTCCATATTAGCTGATCTTGGTGCCACAACGTTTTTACCACAGAATTGTTTTTTTTTACTAAATCATCAAAGCACAGAGATACAATGAGTATATAATGTCTGAATATTCAATTTTAATATTAAGTAGGCCTATACATATTCCAAGATGCAACACATTAACATCATAAATGCATTAACTCCAGATATGAGGTCAAAGCAAGCATGTTTCCAGAAACAGCAACAACTTTTGAGTATAAAACTGCCTTAAGGAATTTTAAAACCAGTGAGGACCCAAAAAAGAAATTAAGTAAGAAATTTTTATTTCTCTGATTTACATATGTGCATTTTAAGGTGTTTGAAGGCTAAAATAACTAAATAATAATAAATAGCTTTTATCTGTTCTCTCCTCATTTCATCACTCTCTCATTTCCATCACTCATTCTCTCAGTCTCCTTCTCTTTTCCTGTCTCTTCCCATCCTAAAGCTGAGCTCTGTCTAGTCTTTTCATTTTCGCCTCAGTGAAGAAAGTAAACATAGGGTCAACTGATATTCTTAGCCTATATTTTATGAATTCACTGAAGACTACGAACGCTAGGTAAATACGTTTAATAAATGAATTCACAATATGTACACAGACATTCATTATTATGCCTAATCTGGTTTAAATTATTTTACAACATTTATTATATAGCTACACCTCGAAAATATACAGGTGAGCTGACTACGGCCATGATTACAGTCGTGTAGGCAGCCTATAGTTTACCTCCAACACTTCACTTTACATGGTCGGACTCGGAGCTATTCAGTCTGGTTCAGCTAGTTTCGCCACAGAGCCTTTACTGTACACAGGATGTTACGCTTGTATTCAAACGGATAAAGCTACTGCCTGGCGCTCGTTATCAGTTCAATAGAGTGGCGAAAGCGCCGAACGAGTTTGTCAGTGCTGTGCGTGAGATGATCCAGCTGCTCTCGCGCTGCGACCGCTGGATCTATTTAGTTATTAATTTATCCGAGGTGCCGGAACACAGTTCCAGACCGTTCCGGCCCACTTTAATCCCTACCCACAACAGTATCCGAAAACTGCTTCCTTCGGAAGACACATTCCAAGGTAGGAAGGCATAAAGGGACGTCCGAAACTAATGTTAGCTTCACTTCCTGTCTCGTGAGATACCTTCATCTGATCGATTTTTGAAGGCAGCGTAGATGTATCCTTCGATGCCTTTGATATCCCACAATCCTCTGCATTCCATTCAGTGACAGTTGAGCTAGAAAAAGAAAGATGGAGTTTGAAAGTTGGGGTGGCTCGTCGGTTTATAAATGTACGTTTTGACCAATGTTTTCCACTTCTGATGTAATTTCTAGTGAGAAATTACTACTGTAGTAATTAAATATTTGTTTAGTTCTCACTCTATTTTGCTGTAGCCTATGTCATTAAACTGTACACTGCCTCAGATTTCGTGAGGTAAACTCGTGCACAAGTCAAAGTCACTTTACTGTCATTTTTAGCACATTGCATGGTTAAAAACAAATCAGTTCCCTCAGGGACAGTAACACGTTCATAAAGACTAAGAAAAGACAACAGTAAATGCAGACTGTGATGAAGGTTCGATGTAGGGTAAGGAAGGAAGAAGACAGGGGTCGGCGTGACTGGGACACGTGCTCTTTATTTATAATATAACTCAGAATAACAGCGCTCACGGGCGCAAACAGCTCTCAAACTATAGCAGCTTTTAACCACTTTCTCCAGCATTCAATATTTCTTGGCACAGGTCAGGCAGATAGCAGCAGTGGTGTCCCAGTCCCTCTCTCTCTCCATCTCTCTCTCTCGCAGTGGCTTTATAGCTCTCTCCACGCCAATTACTGTAATCAAAGACAGGTGTTTTTAATCAGCGCTCAAGCCGCTTACTCACCGCTCGGATCCTTTCCTTCTCTCCGCCCGCAGACCTCGCGAAAACCACGCCCACCTCACCACATACCCCCACCGCACGACTCAGGCCGGGGAGCCATCCGGCCTGCAGCCCCCCCCCCCCCCCCCCCCATTCCTGGAGAGGAAGTCGGCCACAACCATCTGAGCACCCGGCCTGTGGACCACCTGAAACTTAAAGGGCTGAAGAGCCAGATACCACCGGGTGATCCGCGCGTTGGTATCATGCGATGGAGCCACTGCAAGGGGGCGTGGTCCGAACAGAGGGTGAAATCCCGTCCCAGGAGGTAATAGCGGAGAGTAAGAACGGCCCACTTGATGGCAAGACACTCCTTTTCTATGGTGCTGTACATCGTCTCTCTCTTAGAGAGCTTACGACTGATGTACAGCACCGGCCGTTCTTCACCCTCCACCTCCTGAGACAGGACAGCGCCCAGCCCTCGGTCCGATGCGTCAGTCTGCAGGACAAAAGGGAGAGAAAAGTCAGGAGCCGTTAATAGCGGTCCGCCACACAAAGCAGCCTTTATCTTGGTGAAAGCCTGCTGGCACTGCTCCGTCCACTGAACCGTATCTGGCACTTCCTTTTTCGTTAGATCAGTCAGCGGGCTGGCGAGGTCCGAATAATTAGGCACAAACCTTCTGTAATATCCCGCCAGCCCCAGGAACTGTCTAACTTCCTTTTTGGTCTTGGGTCTGGGACAGGTCGCAATCGCTGCCGTCTTATCAATTTGGGGACGCACCTGCCCGTGACCCAAGTGGAAGCCCAGATACCTTACTTCCACCCGCCCAATCGCACACTTCTTTGGGTTGGCCGTGAGCCCAGCCCTCCTCAGAGACTTCAGGACAGCCCGCAAATGCTGCATATGACGCTGCCAATCCCCGCTGTAGATGATAATATCATCCAGATAGGCAGCGGCATATGCAGCGTGCGGCCGGAGAATTCTGTCCATCAGACGCTGAAAGGTCGCTGGAGCCCCGAACAAGCCGAAAGGAAGGGTGACAAATTGGTGTAACCCGAACGGCGTGGTGAAAGCTGTCTTTTCTTTGGACAAAGGAGATAAGGGGATCTGTCAGTATCCCTTAGTTAAGTCCAGTGTCGAATAAAAGCGAGCAGCACCAAGCCGGTCCAGCAACTCGTCAACCCTGGGCATTGGATAAGCGTCGAATTTAGACACCGCATTGACTTTTCTATAATCCACGCAGAAACGAACGGAGCCGTCAGGCTTTGGAACCAAAACGATCGGGCTCGCCCAGTCACTGTTGGACTCTTCTATTACCCCCATATCTAACATTGCCTCCAATTCGCTCTGAACTATCTTTTTTTTTGTGTTCGGGCAAGCGATACGGGCGGCTACGAACGACCACACCCGGTTCCGTCTCAACGTGGTGATGGATGAGATTCGTTCGACCGGGAAGGGGCGAGAACACGTCGGCAAAATCTGTCTGCAACCTTTTCAAGTCGGTGAGCTGCGAGGGTGAGAGGTGATCTCCACC
This sequence comes from Gobio gobio, assembly GCF_949357685.1. Lineage (NCBI taxonomy): Eukaryota > Metazoa > Chordata > Actinopteri > Cypriniformes > Gobionidae > Gobio > Gobio gobio. Next base: position 37,891,152 of record NC_137104.1, read on the forward strand.
AAGGGCCAGGGCAGCGGATTTAGGCTTTGGGAGTGCCTCCGGTCCGAGATCCACCTCCCCGCTCACTACCGTCGCCAGCAACACCGACTCCGCCTCAGACCATTTTTTTAGAAGGTTGAGGTGATAAATCTGACGTGCCCCGCCCCTATCCGTACGAAGAACCTCATAATTGAGATCGCCAACTCGCCGTGTGACCTCAAAGGGCCCTTGCCACTTGGCGAGCAATTTAGAGTTAGATGTGGGAAGCAATACAAGTACTTTATCTCCCTGTGCAAATTGACGTAATCTAGAGCCCCTATTGTATTGCGTACGTTGTCTGTCCTGAGCCTGCAACAAATTCTCCATTGACAGCCGCCCCAAAGTGTGGAGTTTTGTTCTCAGGTCCAGGACATACTGAATTTCGTTTTTGCTATCCGAAGGTCCGTCCTCCCAAGTCTCCCTAAGGACGTCTAAAACCCCGCGGGGCTGGCGTCCATAGAGGAGCTCAAAGGGGGAAAACCCCGTGGAGGCTTGGGGGACCTCCCGTATGGCAAACAACAGAGGTTCTAGCCACCTGTCCCAATTTTTGGCATCTTCCCGCACGAACTTCCGAATCATGGTTTTCAACGTGCGATTAAATCGTTCCACCAGACCGTCTGTTTGTGGGTGATAGACGCTCGTGCGGATCGATTTAATGCCCAGTAACTCGTATAGTTCGCGAATTGTACGTGACATAAATGCCGTGCCCTGATCAGTGAGAATCTCTTTCGGGATTCCCACTCGGGAGATTAACTGAAACAGTGCCGCTGCGACGCTCTTAGCGGAAATATTACGCAATGGCACTGCTTCAGGGTACCGTGTTGCGTAATCCACAAGAACCAACGCAAAGCGGTGCCCACGTGCAGACCGTTCTAATGGCCCGATGAGGTCCATACCAATTCTTTCGAAGGGGACCTGCATTAGAGGAAGGGAGCACAATGGTGCTTTTGGGGTGGCCGGAGGATTCACCAACTGACATTCACGACACGCGGCACACCACCTGCGCACGTTCTCGTGAATGCCCGGCCAAAAGAAGCGGGCCATGAGACGGTTTAGTGTCGCTGTCTGACCTAAATGTCCGGCCATTGGGTTAGAATGAGCCGCCTGGAAAAGCATTTCCCGACGGCTCCTTGGAACTAACAACTGGGTTGTATCTTGTTTTGACTGGGCATCTTGGGTTACCCGATACAACCTATCTTTGATGACCGTAAAATAGGGGTAGGAGAGCGGTTGGTCAGGTCGGAGAAGTCGGCCGTCGATGGAGCGGACCTGTTCGAACGCATGTTTGAGCGTTTCATCGCGGGACTGTTCCAGGGGAAAGTCATCGCGCTCAGAGAGAATAGTTCTCTGCAGAGCGCTCATTTCCCCTGAATCAGGTTCCCGAGGTCCCGGCTGAGCTTCCCCGAGCTGAACCACCGCGGTCCTGCCTCGGTCTCTCTTTCCCCAAGAGGCACCCGAGCATAAATAACCCATCAGTTTATTAAATGCCGGCCAATTCGTCCCCAAGATAATCGGGTGCCGGAGGTGCGGGTTAACTGCAACCTCAACACTATGCTTTTGTCCCCTAAAATGAATCTGAACCGGCAGCAGCGGATAATTCACCACTTCCCCGTGCACACACCGCACCTTAACCACGCGGCTATTAACCAAAGCCCGGGGTTGAATCAGACTCTGGTGGATGGAGGTCTGGTTACAACCTGAATCCACCAGAGCATGATACGTACCCCCCTTAATACTCACTGGTATTTGGTACAGGCCGGCCTGACCGGGGGCGGCTTGCGGCTCATCGGGGACCCGGATCAGCGTCCCGACCTCCATGACTGGACAGCGATCCACAAAGTGTCCAGGGTCCCCACAGCGCCAACAAGCCGGCCCAGACCTCACCGCTACCCTGGTGGCAGGAAGCGGCTCGCGCAATTGGCGTGGAGAGAGCGGAGGGGAAGAGGTAGCCGCAAAAGAGCCGGTGGGAATCCCCAGCCCTTTAGGCGGAGCCCGTGACGTCACCGGAGGCTCGGCTGGGGATCCCGTCCTCCACCTGGGCGCCAGTTTCGGGGCGGGGGCCCCTCGCGACCTGGGTAGAGAGACAGGAGCAGGAACAGAGGAGGAGACAAAAGGGAGAGAGAGAGAGGAGAGAGAGGCAGATGGTAGGGGTTCGCCGACCCCAGGGCACGCCACCATTTGGTCCTCCGCCAGTTGGATGGCCTGGTCCAGCGACGTCGGGCGGTGGCACTGGACCCACTGCGCAGTCGTCTTGGGTAGCTTGCCGACGAACTGCTCCAGTACCACGCGATCGATTACATCCTCGACGTCACTCCCCCCGGCCATCAGCCATTTGCGGCAGGAGTCCCGGAGCTGTTGGGCGAAGACGAAGGGTCGGCCGGACTCGTCGAGGCTCATGGTCCTGAACCTCTGACGGTGCTGTTCCGGGGACCGGCCGACCCGCTGTAGAATGGCCCTCTTCAGGTCCTGATAGACCAGGAGGTTCTGGACTGGCAGTTGGTGGGCGGCTACTTGTGCGTCTCCGGACAGCAACGGAAGTAGCCGCATTGGCCAGTCCACGGTGGGCCACCCCCGGAGCTCGGCGGACTTCTCAAAGAGGTCCAGGAACGCCTCAGGGTCGTCCTGGGGACGCATCTTCAAGAGGGGGACGGAAGCCGCCGGGTCAGATGATGAGTGGGGAGTGGCCTTATCCTCCCGGTCTATCCAGCTCCGGAACAGCTGGCGGTCTTCCTGCTGAGCCTGGAGGAGCAGCTCGAACTTCTTGCCCTGCTCCTCCCTCATGGCCAGCATTTGTTCATGTTGCTCTTGATGAAGACCTGCCAGCGAGTGGATGATGTCCGCAAACGGCGTACCTGACGGAGACTGCATGGCGGCGGCGTTCTTCTTCCCTCCCGGGTTTCGGCACCAGTGTGATGAAGGTTCGATGTAGGGTAAGGAAGGAAGAAGACAGGGGTCGGCGTGACTGGGACACGTGCTCTTTATTTATAATATAACTCAGAATAACAGCGCTCACGGGCGCAAACAGCTCTCAAACTATAGCAGCTTTTAACCACTTTCTCCAGCATTCAATATTTCTTGGCACAGGTCAGGCAGATAGCAGCAGTGGTGTCCCAGTCCCTCTCTCTCTCCATCTCTCTCTCGCAGTGGCTTTATAGCTCTCTCCACGCCAATTACTGTAATCAAAGACAGGTGTTTTTAATCAGCGCTCAAGCCGCTTACTCACCGCTCGGATCCTTTCCTTCTCTCCGCCCGCAGACCTCGCGAAAACCACGCCCACCTCACCACACAGACAATATAGGTATACAGAGATGGTGGTGTTTCCATTAAGGGCGTGGCCACTTTGATGGACAGGTGGATTGCCATTTGTCTGCCGTCTGTTAGTGTTGGGTCTTTCAGCATGACAATGATCCCAAACACACCGCCCGGGCAACGAAGGAGTGGCTTCGTAAGAAGCATTTCAAGGTCCTGGAGTGGCCTAGCCAGTCTCCAGATCTCAACCCCATAGAAAATCTTTGGAGGGAGTTGAAAATCCGTGTTGCCCAGTGACAGCCCCAAAACATCACTGCTCTATAGGAGATCTACATGGAGGAATGGGCCAAACTACCAGCAACAGTGTGTAAAAACCTTGTGGAGACTTACAGAAAACATTTGACCGCTGTCATTGCCAACAAAGGGTATATTACAAAGTATTGAGATAAACTTTTGTTATTGACCAAATATTTTCCACCATAATTTGCAAATAAATTCTTTAAAAATCAGACAATGTGCTTTTCTGGATTTTTTGTTCTCATTCTGTCTCTCATAGTTGAAGTGTACCTATGATGAAATTTACAGGCCTCTCTCATCTTTTTAAGTGGAAGAACTTGCACAATTGGTGGCTGACTAAATACTTTTTTGCCCCACTGTATATTACATCTGCTGTCTAACTAATACTATTAGGACAGTTTATAAAATTAAAGGGGTCCTGAATTGAGAAATCAACTTTCCTTTGAGCTTTTGATATACAAGTTAATGGTAATATATGAATATCCTGTAAGTTTCAGAGCTGAAAACGTCCTTGTTAGTCAAAGAAAATCTTTTATAGACACCAGGCCCAGCAAACGATCAATTTCAGAATATGCCACACCTTGACATTAGCCTGGATGCCAGCCGAACTTAGCCCCGCCCACAACATTTTTACTCGGGCAGTTCGGTCTGGACTTGCTCAATAGAGAAGTAATTATGCCTGAACAGAAGCTGTTCGGACCAATGAAATTGTCAGGGCGGACTTTAGACGATGATGGACAGATGATAAACATTAACGTAATCATGCACGTCATCAAAGAGCGCTTGGGTTGAATTTGTTCTAATCCTAAACGGAGAACTTGTTCATATATGTGTGGTGATACGCTCCATGATAATGATTAGGGGCGGACCGGGTATGCGCGGCAGATATAAAAAGGGGACGGGAATGACGCCTAAAGGAGCGCGTCATTCTCGTTCTGGAAGTGACGTCATCCTGGCACACAGTGTTTACGTTCGGGAGGTAAGAAATGTTGGTAGCTGCTTAATTCTGAACGTGCGTTAAAAAAGCTAATTTAAGACTCGTTCAATTCACAGTGCGACTGAGGAGGACTGTAAACTCATTGATAACATATCCGTTATGGAAAGCCTGTAATTTGCACCCTATTGAGTACATTGAGCGATGTGATTCACTATTTACCGGTAAGTCATACTCATTTTAATATCCGGTTCACGAGACCTAAAATTCGCAAATTATAAACGATGTGATGTATTGTTTTTGTAGTGATTGATCCTATAATTCGCACCCTATTGAGTGCCCTGAGCAGTGTGATTCACTATTTACCGGTAAGTCCTACGCAGGTCAATGTTAAGTTCATGAGACCATAAATGTGTAAATTACAATTATCGTGTGTTATATATTTTTTTAGTAATACAGGGGTGGTGTTACAGCAGGCTTGGTGGGAGTATCTGGGCTTAGTGACGACCGATTGGATTGTGTTTCCCCTTGCCAGAAACTCCTTGACCATTTCTCAGTGACTCTTACTGGAACAGTGCATTTGTTGTGATCGTCTGACTAATGCTTTCTCTTATCTCTCATCCGTCTTGAGACAGCCGGAACAATAGCGCATTTTCGGCCGTAGTGACGCTTTCCAAACCTAGCAAATTCAGTGCTGATCTTTGGGCTGGCGTACAGCGGCGAATAACTGGGTTGTCATTCCTATTCTTCTCTTTTAGCAGAGACATTGTCATTTAAAGTATTTACAGTTGTAAAATTGTTATTGTCTGTTTTTGAATGTCTTTCATGTATTTCTAAATCCGACCTGAGAAGGGTGTACTTTTAAAATACTGTAACCATCAGGCGACGCAGTGTTGGAAAGCTATTAATGAGCGTTGGCCAGTGAGTGGTTGCTTTTATTTCTTTTGTGTAAACTGATTCCAACTGTCCATATGTGATAAGGGTTCAACCAAAAGACTATTACGTGGAAGGTGTGTGTGTGTGCGTGTGTGTATGGTTGCTTATGTCTTAATTTGTCCTCTCTTCTCTTTTACCCAGAGTTGGGGTGCCAGTTCAACGCCCACGTCCTCTGGTGTGGTGGTGGTGTGCTTCTTGCTTGCTGTGTTCACAGAGAGTGATTGGGTGCTGTGTGGTGAGAGCACTAGTTGCAGTGTTTACCGGGGAGGCGAACTGAATCCCCAATTCTGAAATGGATAAGTGCTATGGTTGACATATTTATTCTGATGTTTGTTTGTATTATGCCTTTTGGTATTTTTCCTATTTGTATTTAATAAACGATTTGAAACGTTTCCTTGTCTGTTATCTGACCCAGTCACCACGGATCTGTGTGCTTTGCACTTGAAGTACAAACGGGTCCCCGGCCCATTTTCCGGGGTGGCGTAGTCTATTTTGTGCCATAATTGGTATTGTATTGCGCTTAAGAGAGCAAACTGCCACATATGCATTCACCTTTACTATTTCTCTCAGAAATGATGATCGTGTTGGTAAGTACTCTGTGTAGCCTTAAATTCTTTTTTTACAACACGGCAAAGATCGTTTACACTCATCTTTTTCTCCTAACGTTAGGCTACTTATTCCAGCGTGCGGGCAGACAGGGTTGCCAAGTTTTTACAACGAAACCCGCCCAATTGCTAACGTTCCTCAAAACTAGCCAAAAACAAGCCCAATAGCTTTCCAGGGGGGTTCTCCGGGAAAAAAAGGCATTTGGGGGGTAAAATATGTGTTAATTTGGCAGGGCTGCCTGCTAAAATTCGCATTCCTGGGTCTGTATATCACATAATTGGGGTCGCTTCAACCCGTGGACTTGGCAACACAGTGCAGTTGAGTTCTGTTGACATTTGACAACTAACGTTTTGCGTAGCTTGGTCGCTCCGTTGCTCTGATTGGTTGTAGGTCTATCCAATTGAGGTCTTTCCTGGTTCGGTTGAAACACGCCCCATAATCACAGCCCAACAGAGCAGTATCAGACTCAAATTCTGACTAGAATTGAGTATGACGACGTCAGGCTACCTTGACGCCATTGTGTGGTGAAACACCGCCTCAACAGAAGAAGACCAAATCCTGATTATGTAGCCCTGCCCAACGACTCATGCCTGAGATGATATAGGCCTACATAAAGCTAAACCAGATCGAACTTCTAACCAATAAACATACCGCATAAGCTTAATTCGTTCATAACAATATTATGAATGCATGGATGAACTTTATTTTTAATGAATATCCAGCTCACGTGGGGAATACATTGTGCATTTGTTCCTTCATTTCACCACGGATTCGTTTGTAAACAAGAAACTGGATTTGCAGACAGGATGAGATTACATGAATGAATGAATGAATGAAGCAACACATTTATGTGAGTACATTTTTTTTTTAAATATATATATATATATATATATATGTGATATATTGCATTGTTACAGATCGTTTGATATCTATATACCATAGCACGCTGTCACAGGCTGGAGAATCCTTTATTTGTGGTGTTGTTGGTTCATTGCGATTTGGGATCAGACTCTGACATGTATGGGCCAGGGCTCGCAAAGCCCAACGTCCCGGGGTTATGCGTTTTCCAGACGGGCTACCAAAACGTAAGCCCGGCCTGGCGACGGGCTATCTTAAATAGTGAAATAACATTCCTTTCTTGATGTGCATTGTTCACGTGTTACGTGATATTTGAAGGGCTTGTGCTGTGTTCCGATTGCCGTTTTCCCACATGCTTTCAAAACAATTCCCACATGTACTGATAGGGGAGCTGAAACTCATTAAATATGTAAATCTTATCCAATCCTAGCAGTGGGCGTTTACTTCCAAGTCTTCAGTGAGCCACGCCCATAAAAACCGAGCGTTCCAGGAGAGAGGCTCAAAACCAGGATAGAAAATAGCCTATTACTTATTCATTATGATGTTTTTGAATGTAAAAACCACAAGAATGTCATAAGTTGACCTCAGACAACAGTATAATTATTTTTTTTTTTTTAAAAGCCAGTTCATGACCCTTTTAAAATGTACAGTCTTACAGGCTAGGATGAAATCTTTATGTACATTTAACAAGGATTTGGTACAATTATAATGCATTCTAGATGTTAGCTAATCATAGCAGTGTTTTTACATGGAAGTCTCAAAACAGAGCATTCAAATCAGAGTGCTAAAATTAGGGTGGGAAAAATGGCTTTTATTTCTAAATTATGACAGTTTTTTATATAAAATCATACTAACAGTATAAGTGCACCACAAGGAACTGTTTACAATAATGCTGTTCATGACATATAAAGGTGCATTGTGTAAATTTTAGTGGCATCTAGTGGTGAGGCTGCGAAATGCAACCACCCACCGCTCACCCCTCCCTTTCGAAGCACATAGAGAAGCTACAGTGGCCGACACGGGACAAAGATGTCATCGTCTGAGACAGCAGAGAATAGCTAGCGCTCTGTAGAGCAGTTTGTCCGTTTAGGGCTACTGTAGAAACATGGTGGTGAAAAATGGTGACTTCACTGTAAGGGGACCCGCGGTGTATGATAAAAATGGCTCATTCTAAGGCAATAAAAACACAACGGTTCATTATGTAAGGTACCACTGAAAACATAGTTATGTTTATTATATTGCATGTCTGTCAATAGATCCTCATAAATATTACACACTTCACCTTTAAATCCCAACATGAAACAATTAAAAAATAAACAATGACTTGAACTTGACTAAACTTGAACATTACCAGAATCACAAAACTGACCAACAATGGTTACCGGAAACAAATTAAAACCAGAGACAATGGTAACATGCGGGCTATATGTACACAAGGAATACAAGGAACAATGTGAACAATCAAGACAATCAACCAATAAGAACATGACAAGACTAGGCACAAGACATGGGGTGTTTCTCAAACTGGCTGCATCCTACGAAGGCTGCATTTCTCGGCTGCCACGTCATCAAACGTCACTGAAGGCCATCTCACAGCCTTCATTCAGCCTGTTTTGAAGGATGCATCGAATGTATCCTTAAATCACCCACAATCCTTTGTCGCTTGTCTGAGTGTATTATGAAATGTAAGACAAAAATGTTTCTGGACATAAAAGCATAGATGTTATCTTTTGTTTTGCTGTAAATGAATCACGTTAATATAAAGTTTTGTAATACAAAGTATTTTTCCAAAATTAAGTTTAATAGTATTTTCGTGAACGTGTGTGACACAGTCATGCACACTTACTTGACCGTCTCATTCTAGTGTTTAATTGCTGAGAAGGACTCAGAAAGACTGGACTGGGAAGGACACAGTCTTGGTAGGATGCAGCATTCCGTTTGAGGAGCACCCAATATCAAATGATGGCAAGGGAATTACAAAATAAAAGACATGAAAATATAAACATGAAACAAAACCTAAAACAATGTCACATATTCCCAATAAAAGGCATGAAAATATAAACATGAAACAAAACCCAAAACAACGGTTGTCATGGAGTGTCAGTTTTAACTTCCTTCCCAGAATAGCACTTTTGAGAGTATACAAACAGTCCCCAAGGAGACAATTGTTAACTGTAATTATAGCGCAACTGGCACATTTCATGACAATTAATTTCTTAACCCAGCATGTCAGTAGCAAGAATGACATAAATTACAATTCCTTCCAGAAATTAAAGAATCTGAAATCACAAAAGAATCATAAAACATCTGAAATTATATTATGAAAATGATAATTTTGCATGACATTAAAGTAGGGATGCATTGACAAACATACTACTATTTTGTCTAAATAAATTAAAATGTAAAAAAAATATATATATAAAAAATAATTCAAGTCAATTTAGGATTTAAATATAAATATATTAATTGCGATAATAAACATAGAATTGCGTCAGACGAGAAGAAGAATATCAGGTTAATACGTTTATGTATATCATCATATATATGATAAAGCTGAAGATATCCTGAATGTTGTTCCCCTGTCTGAGGAGGAGAAAAAGTCATATGAGACAGTGAAAATGGCATTCACACAGCATTGTGTAAGCAAATATAATGTGATTTTTGAACGAGCATGTTTTAACAGACGTAATCAAGAGGCAGGAGAGAGTATAGAAGCTTTCATTACTGCTGTACATGCACTGGCAGAACATTGTGACGAACTGAAAAGAGACAGAATTGTCGTTGACATAGAGTATGGCAGCAGTCGGCAGACGTTGTCATCTAATCCACATTAGAAGCAGTGGACAAGAACATGATCATCCCATGCCATCAGGTAACAGTAATAACAGTAATCCAGGAATTCCTCCATGTACTCCTGTATTCTCCTGCCATCTTGAAATATTGTGCAAAACTCAAAACTCCTGCTGAGTCCATTATATCGGTCTGGCCTTCTGTAATGATAACAGTAATGCAAGGGAGAATATGGACTGCATCTGCATATGCATATGCATATGCACTGATGCAGGAATATACCTGCATTAGTGGCATGGGGATGTCATGCAGAGGAAACGTCGTAGGAAAAGGGGCAGGCAAGATGGTATTGCCGTTATAACTCCTTTGGAAGGCTGTTCGCGTGTGACAACCTTGTCTACGTCAACTAACAGGAGGACACAGCCATGCCAATCAGACTACTTTTACAACTTTATGCAAGTTGTCTCTGCATATTCCACCTAAATCACATTAACACCAGATACCTGTTAAATAAGACTTTCATTATCAATTATTTATTTGTCTCGCATGGCTTGGACATACAATGTGTGACGGAGACCTGGCTAAATTAGAGCAATATCAGTGTACTCTCTGAGAATAACTGCCGAATTATTGCAGTTCTGTCAATACCCCTCGGCTCACTCGACAAGGTGGAGGATTGCTGACCATATTTAATAAGAACTTTAATATTCGTGCCTTGCCATCTGGTGACTATAATAGCTTTGAACTACAATTGGTTCTTATGAACTCTGCAAGTCCATTGATAGTGGCCTTAATATACCCCACATGGAAAGAACCTATATGAGGATATATGCACATATATGAAACCTATATGCAGTTTATATGCACATATATGCTGCATATACTGTATACAGCATATATGCACATATATGATATTATATATGCTGCATATATGTGTATATATGCCGCATAGATGCGTATATATGCCCCATATAGGCAAAATTGAGGTGCATATATGTGCATACATATACCTATATAGGTATATGTATGCACGTATATATGTAAACATATATGTGCATATACTGTATGTACATATAATATAGGAAAACTGCCAATTTTATGTATGTCACATATATTAAAAACCTATATCAAAACCTATATTAAAACATATATGTTTATATAGGTTCTTTCCATGTAGGACTGCCCGCCAAAATTTTATAAGAACTTTATTGATGAATTTGCGGACTTCTTAGGGTTTCACAATATGACAGGCTCTTGTTACTTGGTGATTTTAAAATTCATGTGTGTTGTGACTAAAAATTTGCTATCCAAGGACTTCTTACAGCAACTCACAGAGCACTCACAAAATCACAGAGCGGGGTCAGCGCATACTGAGGCGCACAGTGCGCATTAGTCGGCAACTTTTTGCAGTCAATAGCTACAGACCTCCAAACTTCGTATGGCCTTCAGATTAGCTCAAGAACAGTGCGTAGAGAGCTTCATAGAATGGATTTTCATGGCCGAGCAGCTGCATCCAAGACTTACATCATCACGTGCAATGCAAGTCGTCGGATGCAGTGGCGTAAAGCACTCTGCCACTGGACTCTAGAGCAGTGGAGACGTGTTCTCTGGAGTGATAAATCACGCTTCTCTGTCTGGCAATCCGATGGATGAGTCTGGGTTTGGTGGTTGCCAGGAGAACGGTACTTGCCTGACTGCATTGTGCCAAGTGTGGTGGAGGGGTATTATGGTGTGGGGTTGTTTTTCAGGGGTTAGGCTTGGCCTCTTAGTTCCAGTGAAAGGAACTCTTAATTCTTCAGCATACCAAGACATTTTGGACAATTTCATGCTCCCAACTTTGTGGCAACTGTTTGGGGATGGCCCCTTCCTGTTCCAACATGACTGACATGCACCAGTGCACAAAGCAAGGTCAATAAAGACATGAATGAGTGAGTTTGGTGTGGAGGAACTTGACCAGCCTGCACAGAGTCCTGACCTCATCCCAATAGAATACCTTTAGGATGAATTAGAGTGTAGACTGCGAGCCAGGCCTTCTCGTCCAACATCAGTGCATGACCTCCTATTAACTCCATATTAAACCCTATGGATTAAGAATCCGATGTCATTAAAGTTCACGTGCATGTAAAGGCAGGCGTCCAAAAACTTTTGGCAATACAGATTATATAGATTATTATACATATAGATTCTTCCTTTTGTAAAGTCATGCAATGTGTAGCCCCCTGTCGCCGATCCATCATGCAATGTGCACACAGCAGCAACTGAATGCTAGATAGTGGTGCAGTGTGAAAAGAACATTGATCTGACGACTTTGAAAATCATGCATTGTGAACTTTCTCTTGTCCTGTGTCCTGTGTTTAGTTTCCCGCCACTCATTAGTTACTATGGAGATTCATTAATCATCAAAGGTGTTTGCCATTAGTTTCCACATTTGCTCTGTATTTAATGCTGCCTTCACGTGCTATCGGAAATGTCCTAATTCCCACTTTAGAAGTCGTGATTACGAGCTTGTTGCATTCAAGTGCTTTGTTGTCGGAATGAACAGATTTCATGGAGGACACCAGGTTTATTCTTGCCTATTTTTTGGGAAAATCTTATTAAAACCAACTTCATATGTAGTGTCCCATGCACTGCCAACCATATAAACATTCCAGATTTCTGCAGATTCTGTAATTTCAGTCTAATGCAGGCTATTTCTGCTGTGTATAAAGATTCAAGATTCAAGATTCAAGATTCAAGAGTTTTATTTGTCACATACACAGTTATATACACAATATACAACTGGCAGTGAAATGTAAACAGGTCCGCTCCATGGACAGTGCAAATAACAGTTACAAGAAATTAAATAGAAATAGAATAAAGTTAGAATAAAAAGTATTAACATAAGTAGAATTATAAATAAATCAAGTAAAAGATAAAAATAGGAAATAAGATAAAAATAAAAATATAAAAAATATGTGGATGATAAGTGAGATAAACTGTAGACTTAAAAATAAGTGGTTAACATAAAATATATAATATGTATATATAAAGAAGTATAATGTGCAAGGTTTATTACAGGTTGTTACGCAGTAACAATAGGGACGTAAAGTAAAGTGCAGTGCAATTGCAGTATGTGGATGTTAATGTTGAAAGACCGTATGTTTATGCGTGTGCGGGGGTGAAGTGAGTCACGTGACTGAGTTCAGGAGTCTGATGGCCTGGGGGAAGAAACTCCTCCTGAGTCTTTCAGTCTTTGCCATCAGGCTACGGAAGCGCTTACCAGATGGCAGCAGGGTGAAGTGAGAGTTTGCAGGGTGATTAATGTCTCTGATGATTTTAGTAGCTCTACCTCTGCAGCGTTTGGTGAAGATGTCCTGCAGAGACGGGAGAGCTGAGCCTGAGATGCGCTCGGATAAGCGCACCACTCTTTGCAGGGCTTTGCAGTCGTGACTGGTGCTGTTCCCGTACCACGCTGTGATGCACTGAGTCAGGACACTTTCTATCGCCCCTCGATAGAAAGTTTTCAGGATGGCTGGTGAAACCCTGAATTTCCTCAGCTGGCGCAGGTGGTACAGTCTTTGCCTGGCTTTTTTCACCTGTGTCTGGATGTGTGTAGTCCAGGTCAGATCCTCGGAGATGTTCACACCCAGGTATTTGAAGCTGCTCACTCTCTCTACCGGTGTCCCGCTGATCATGAGAGGGGAGTATGACCGATGCTGTCTCTTCCTGAAGTCCACAATCAGTTCTTTGGTCTTGTTAACATTCAGAGAGAGACAGTTGTCCTGGCACCATGATGTCAGTTGCTCCACTTCGTCCAAGTATGCCGTCTCATTGTTGTTGGAGATGAGACCCAGGACAACAGTATCATCAGCAAACTTGATGATCGAGGTGGAGCTGTGTGTGGACAAACAGTCATGGGTGTAGAGAGAGTAGAGCAGGGGACTCAGCACAAACCCCTGTGGAGCTCCAACACTCAGGGTGATGGAGGTGGAGGTGAACTGGCCTACTCTCACCGCCTGGGGTCTGCCAGTGAGGAAATCTTCAATCCAGAGGCAGAGAGAAGAATTCAGGCCTAGATCCAGGAGTTTGTGTGTTAGCTTAATGGGAACTATGGTGTTAAAGGCTGAGCTATAGTCAATAAATAGCAGCCTGACATAGTTCCCACTTTTGCTGTCGATGTGAGTGAGGCAGGAGTGAAGGACGTGAGAAATGGCATCTTCAGTCGATCTATTGGGACGATAGGCAAACTGAAGAGGGTCCAAAGTGTCAGGAATGGAGGAGCAAATGTTGTTTTTAATGAGTCTCTCAAAGACCTTCATGACTAAAGATGTGAGAGCCACTGGACGATAGTCATTTAGGCAAGAGGGTTTACTGATCTTAGGTACAGGGATGATGGAGGATCGTTTGAAGGAGGTGGGGACAACAGATGTAGCAAGGGACTCGTTGAATATGGATAAAACATACAATACGCTTCAAATGATTACTTGTATTTGTAAAAATGCTACGTTAATGACAAGACAAGACAACCTAGCTGAATATGGATAAAACATACAATACGCTTCAAATGATTACTTGTATATGTAAAAATGCTACGTTAATGACAAGACAAGACAACCTAGCTGTTTTGGGGGAAAACGAATAAAATCTGGTATCAAAATTATTTCCGAACTTCCCAGTGGTAAACACGACATCAGAGGGCGTTCATGTGCAATTTTTACCTAGGAAACTCGTATTTAAGATAATTCCGATAGCACGTGAAGGCAGCATAAGTTGCTGTCTTATCAGTGTTCATTTGTCCATTCACGTTAATGCACGGGTTGAATTTATTTCCCTGTATTATTTGGATTTATCTTCTGAGTGTGTTATTAAAAACGTTTAACCTGATCTTCCTCTTCATCATGTGTTTGCTGCAACTGAGTGTGACAATGTGATATAATCTGTGTTAGCTACATGTTGAATTTTTCACAAGTTCACCTGCCCATTAAGTCTAAATGGTTAATGGTAAAACAAACTTAGCTTGCTGTCCTCGAAGGAGGCTCGAACCTAAGGCCCGGCTCGAGCTCCGAGCTAAACCCCCCTATAACAATACTGTGCAGAGGGAGAAAAAGGGAAATAGAGGAGGAGATGGGGAGGAGGAGGGATGCTGGAAGAATTGTCGCTGGGATGACACACTGACTACTGCTTATATTCTCTTAATGATGATTGACAGGACTGAATGTTTAGGCTCCTCCTGAACCTACGTTTGGAAGTAGAAAAAAACCTATGTTTTTACCTTGCTAACTTTAATTTAATTTAATTATTTAGTTGACACAATTTCCCTAGAGATAAAAAAAAAAATGTTGTATGCTGCACTATACAAGTTTGGCCTTTTATGCAAAAGAAAGTTGTTCATGAAGGTAATACAACAAAGATGAGTAGTACAGAGCCCCTAAGGGCTGGTGGTGGGTGAAGAAAAAAAAACACAAGAAAAAAATATCTAGCTTCCGGCAGACCGCCTTCCGTATTCAACTTACTCAGAAAGTGTAATGCCTCACGCAATACAAAATGCTTACACTACATCCGACGTCATGCGTCGTGCCAGTTACGTTTTTTTTTTTTGTAAGTTGAATACGGAAGGCGGACTGGCATAAGCTAGATATTTTACTTTATAAAGTTTTAAATATGGATTTTTTGCTTGCAAAACCCTTTTGATTCGCTTCAGAAGGCTTTTATTAACCCCCCCATCACAGCCGTGTGGAGTACTTTTATGATGAATGGATGGATGCACTTTTTTGAACTTCAAACTCAATAGACCCCGTCACTGCCATTATAAAGCTTGGAAGCGTCAGGAGATTTAATAATATAACTCCGATTGAGTTCATCAGAAAGAAGAAAGTCTTATACACCTAGGATGGCTTGAGGGTAAGACAATCATGAATCATAATTTTATAGTAGTGGGATAGTAGATGTTTTGTTGCATTGACACTGACGCACACATTTTGTTCAAGAAGTACTTATGACTTAATCACTGAATATACAAGAATTATCCTTGCAAATCTTCTTCATTCCATCTTGTTTTAGGTCATTCAAATGGATTGTCAATGGTGCACTATTCAGGTTTAGTCACCATTTGAATAAAAGTAATGTTGATAAATCAAAAAAGCAGAATCCCCTCTTGCCAGTGTCCACCCTGTGGGCAAGTAGTAAAATGAGTGAGCTGCTCTTCTTAAAAAAATGAGCCACTGGGGGTTTGGATTTCCCAAGAGTGCTTTAACAGCCAATCCCCTCTTGCCAGCCTGTGGGCAGGTAGTATAAAAAGAGTGAGCTCTCCTTAACAAATGAGCCACTGCTGTTTGGATTTCCTAAGAGTGCTTTAACAGGTATGTGAGTCTTAATTAGTCAGTGTGAACCAGTGGCGTAGCCAGAATTTTATCTTTTTCCTTCAGTTATTTTCATGCCTTATCATGCCTTGAAGATGTACTGTTACTTTCCCTGTTCATATTATTGCGCTATCATATTTTATCTTTAATTTAATAGAACAGTGAATATTTAGAGCTGCTACATCAGGGCTCAACCGGTCAAGAGCAGTGAGTTTTGTTTTAGATTAACATTGAGAACAAAGAAAGTAGGTTTATTAGACTGCTGTAACTTTAAGACCTAAATGTATCCAACATACTGTTACACAATTTTTTTTTTCTAACTGTTTACATTAACTTAAGAGATAACCAACTGTGTTGCACAAGGATACTTGCCTAGGACCTTGCATTTTGACATCATTTTGCATGAAAATGTCTGTTCAAGCTCAAGAAGACATGAAAGAAAACTCGATTTAATAGGCTTTTCATGCTCTGTAAGAGAGCCAGCTTTCTGGGTGCGCGCTTCAGATGTTTGCCTTCCTTTAATAATGTCGGGAACCACTGGTTATACATAAATCAAGAAACAGTTCATGTTTTTACTTGCACAAATGATTTAGTTTTAATTCAAAAGGCGCATGTCAGCAATCAAGAGAAATCTCTCTTTACCGTCAGTTAATGTTAGTAATATGCTCCTCATTTTATTTTCTTTACTGCCATATCCTACTGAACTACAACTGAATTACATGTCTGTGAATGTGCGCTGAAGCATGCTTCTGTTTCAAGTGTGTGTGTGCGTGTGTGAGAGAGAGAGAGAGAGAGAGAGATATATACAGAGATACATTTATTGAGGGTTTAAAAAATTATGTATATTCATTTTATAGTAGGCCTATATATTTATTGCATGTACGCTAAAGCCTAAATACTGGATAGGCCTGTCTTTTTAGCATTGCAAGACGAACAAGACATGTTTTACATTTTAGTAAAATGAATTATTAATGTTATTTTGAAATGTTAACATTATGCTTTGTAATATAAGTACAAATGACATGTGTAAACACAAATGATATGTGTATATTTTTTGTGCAGAAAGGCTACAGTTGGCACTGAAGGAGACTTTTTTTTGAAGCGCGCGCACTGTGACTCTGTCAGGATGAGGCACGTGCGACGGGCGCTTCACCTGCCGCTCATTGTTTGTATTTTACTGTGGAGTCATGCAGGTACATTATCTTTCACTTTTATTTTTGTATACCTCTGTCATTCTGCACCGTTTGCGCAATTTAAGAAAATGTTTGCCATCCTAAAAGTGTTACAGGCATTCTCATACATTAAAATAAATATATTTTAGTGACTAGCATATTAACTCCATCCTGACAGGAGCGCAGAGTGTCTACAGTGTGACCCCAAAATTTGGAAGCGTCAATGGCGGAACAAAACTGACCATAGAGGGGCAAGGTATTGAAAAAAGTCACCAAAATGCTTTCAAATGTATCCCGACCTTCTTTTCTGATTTAGCACATTTGGGCTGTATTACGGAATCTATAATAGCGTTAGTGATTTTTTTCCCCAGGTTTTGCACAAGCCAATCAGTTCAATCTCAATGCCAATGACCCAAACTTTGGCAACAGGGTGTGGCTGGTGTCCCGCACCAGATCTATCCCTTGTGATGTCGAGAAAGACTCCACTCACGCCAAAAAGATCATGTGTTACACAAGGTAAGCAATCTTTATTAAAGTCATTCAATTGTATTGAGTGGTGCCATAAGAGTCCTTTTTACATACTCTAATGTGAATGTCATAAAGGAGTGGGAACGGATATGTATTTGATAGAAGGAATGTCAATAAAAAAAAATTTACTTTCTTTTCATTGGCTCAAAATATATATAATGAAATCAACTCCCCCAATAACTAAATCAACTTCTGCAACATAAAAAAAGAATAAAAACATTTAATCAACTCCCCCCAGTCAGTCAACATTGCAGGAAACATTCACTTGTCATGTAGGAAAAATTTTCACCCTCATGCTGTTCCAAACCTACATTTGTGACTTGTTTTCTTCTATTGAACACAAAAGTAGTTCTGTTGGGATCACTATTGTCAAAGATGATTGAAAATTAGCATAAAGTTTGGATTGGTGGTATGGTTCTGCTCTGGGCAAGAACAAGAACCTGGCAAGAAGAGCAGGGAGAGCAGCGATAGGGTAAACAGAATAGAAGCAACATAATGTATTGCAGATATCAATAAAGGAGGGGGGGGGGGATGCTGTTTTATGCATACTGAACTTTTTACACTGTTAAAGAGTTGGATTCCCATGTTAAATATGGACAAAGTTTCAAAAATTCAGTTGGACGTTTGATGGAGTATTTCTGTGCCAAAAATACTCCTTCTGGTTTGTCACAATTTTCGGAAAGTTTTTTTCAAGTATGGGTCTGCGTGACGGGCGGAATGTCCTTGTACAGGCCGTACGGGCTCTTCTCCCGGAAGAGCGCGCACGGGACTAGAGCGAGAGAGCAAACGCTCGCCCATTAACGCACTGTGCTTGGCTTTAGGGAAGCCGGCTGCGCTGCAGTCACAGCACTTCACGAAATCAACAATGTCACCAAAGATGTGTGTTTTTGGTTGTCAGGGCAAGACAACCCTGTACAGCTTCCCAAAGAACCCAGCGTTAATGGGACAGTGAATGGAGTTTGTTTTTCCAGAGCAGCAATGGAGTTGTGCAAGTGTTTTTGTTTGTTCCCTGCATTTCGGCGACGATGGTTTATAAACAAGGCACAGTTCGATGCCAGATTAGTAGGTCATCTAATGCTGAAAGATGGAGCAGTCCCAGCGATTAAGGTTCACGATCGTGCGTTGAAAGCAGGTGGTGAGTAAAACTGCTTCAAATGTCTTTGTGTTGTTAGCTATTGACACGTTCATTCAAATGCGCTACTATTCCATTGTTTTTCTATGTAAACACGCACTAGTCTGACGTGCAAAACCGTTCCGATTGCTACTGCTAACGTTAAATCGCATACAATAGTACATAAACCAAATTGTGTCCTCATAAACCATGAGTAAACACACACAAATGTTGTAAAACTTGCACATGACAAGCCGCTAAGCAAATATATACAGTTACAGTAACTGTTACATTCCACATAGAGACGTCCTGCTGTAGTCGTTGTTGCTGCTGCTCCTGTTCAATTTCAGATTCTGGATCATATATGTATGGCTGAATGTGATTGATAGCCATGGTTTATTTAGGATAATTTTTTTTTCCACGTTTAAGGATGTCATGTCACAGCTTTCAGACACTCTCAACGCAATAGCTGCGTGCGCGCTCGTGATTCTTTAGCTCCGCCCACACGATATGCCTCCAGCCGCTCGGCTTTATTCGGAAAGTCTCGGTACAGCATATCTTTCTTTTATAAATATAATACAACTAAAGACTTTTCGGAGATATGAAGGATGCAGTACTACTCTATAGGTACTCAAGATTAACATGAGATTGACTGAAACTGAGTTTTTCACCGCCCCCCCCCCCCCCCCCCCTTTAATGTTCATATTTAATGTACAAAATATTTCAGGAATTTAATCTGATTCAAGGGTAATCAGAATACCAAATCCTGACTGACGAGAGGAGGAGCTGGGGATGGAGGAGGATAAATGATAAAACGCGATAGCTGCTGATAGTACTGAAGGAGCTTATGTATGCTGTGATAGATAACGTATTCCTATAGGTAGTCTAGACGTGATCAGCTGACAGTCAGTTGATGCGAGCTTGACTAACGTGACCTGCCAGAACTGACGCTACGCTTGATATTTCTTTGAAGAATATCCTTTCAATAAAATGACCTGTCCATGTGACTTGTGTGCTATATTCCAAATCTTCTGAAATCATACAAGCTATGTATGAGAAACAGACCTAAATTAATATACTTTAAATCTTCCCCAGTCATTTTTTTGCCATTTGAAAATTTGAATATTTACATTTTTGCATGAACTTTCTTTTAATGTCCTTATAAATTATTCTAATATTTTGTGTTATAAAAAAATCTGTTGCATTTGATTGTATAACATGTTTATTATAGCAGAATTAATATCTATGCATAAGATATGCACATTTTAATTCTTTGAAATAGCTGTACTGCATAATGTCATGTAAAATGTTTCTCAAAGAAAGCTTTGTATTGCATTATATTCAGAGCTCTGCCAGAAGATGACTATGAGGTGCGGGTCAGCGTGGATGGTGTGCCAATTCCTTCCAGTAACATTTGTTTATATCAGTGGTATTACTGGTGCATGTTCTATGTAAGTGAGATGGACTTCACTGTGCTGCTTATTTATACATATAATCATATCTTATCAAAATATTACAATATATTTATAAAAACATGACCTGCTTTCACAGAGCCGATTATACTATACACCGAGCATTCAAAGTATCAGTCCAGTCTCAGGTCCCCCAGGTGAGCTTTGTTAGTTTTTGTCATTACTCTGTGCTGCTTTGGTTTATTAAAAAAAATATATACAGTACATACCTTTCACAAAAAAATCTATAAAAAATGTAAACTGAATGAACTTTAGGGACTCTGGTGACACTTCGGGGAAGAATCTTTACTAATGTGTACGGAAGCAACACGGACAAAAGCTCCAATGGCATGGATGTGAGATTTTTAAGGTCAGGAAGTATTTAATACACAATGGGGAAAAAAGTGTCTTGACATAAGGAACTGTTTTTAATGTGTTTTCTTTGAACAGAGTGTACATGGGAGGCATGCCTTGTGAACTTCTAAAACCCAATTCAGATGAAAAGTAAGTATATCTCAGTTAAGTTACTAACAAATATAAACATTAAATGTGAATGCACCCTCCATAAATACGCATTAATTTTTCAGGTATGGCCTCTCTTTGGACTATGAGACCAGTCAATGGGGATCTATGAGCTGTAAAATGACTGGAACGTATGTTGGTGAGGAAACATTATTATTAAAATGTTCAAGAACTATTCATTCACTATAGATTTTTGTCAGATTAAATGTCATTGCCTTGGTTTTCAGGTCATCACAACCTCAGTTACATTCTCGACAGTCAATTTGGGAGGTCAGAGAAGTTTGATTTTACTTTTTTAAACTTTAAAGTCTCTGCATGATGTTGACAGAAAAGTAGACAACACACACATTTTCTTTTTTAGGAGTTTGCCAGACCTTGGGGTTTTCAGCATCTCGGCACTGAACAAGCTTGCCATGTTCCAGACATATGCAGGTGTGGATACCATTTATGATTTTTATAAAAAGATAAATTAAGATAAATTCATATATACAGTATATACATGCAATTATTTTTTAATTATATACAGTATATACACATGCATGTGTGTGTATTTATAAATACATAATAATTATAAAAATTACACACACAAATATTATGAAAACACAAACTTTTATTTTGGATGCGATTAATCCCTATTAATTTCCCCCCCCCAGCACTAAAAAATAAATAAAACATGCTCTGGTCTCTTTCAGAGGTGACAGGAGTTTCTCCCTCTGAGGGCAGCATATTGGGCGGCACATTACTGACCATTCAGGGACATTACTTTGATCAGACTGACCAGCCGGCCATGGTGTTAGTAGGAGGTAACCCTTTATTTAATTTAAAATTGTTTGACTAATTATAATTATCGAAATGTTTATATGAATTATGTACAAAATAATATATATATATTTTTTTTTTTACTGTATTTTTTGTTATTATAATTTTTTCCCTTAGGTCGTGAGTGTCAGATTCAGAGCATATCAAATGAGAGGATTGTCTGCATAACACCTGGTTATGAAAGAACCAATATGACAGTGTTTCCTGGTGAGAAATTTATCTTAAATCAGATCTTTTATGGTGTAACAATCTTTTCATAGACATTGTTGGCACGACAGTGGAATCCTGCGCTCCATGCGCAAGAACATCTGACTCTGTCACTGTTGAAGCATCACATCCTATCTCAACCAAGACCATGATTTCTTTTGTTACGTAACTGACTGTTTTCAACAGAACATTGTATATTAGAGGCCATCACATAATTGACAGCAAGGGAATTTGAATTTCGAATTTCTTTGTATTCATCTCTTTGATAATGCCATAAAAATATCTAAACCAGGGGTTCCCAATTCTAGTCCTCAAGCCTCCCCGCTCTGCACATTTTTGTATATCTCTTATCTGACGAGCTCAGTTAAGGGATGGATTCCATGTGACCATATGTGCGCTGCGAAGTGGACTTAAAAGGGTCATCTTAAGGGAGATTCCAATCCAAAGCATGTTTGTATGCTGCTGTTTGCGGATGTAAAGTGTGTGAGATGCAACAGTTACAAGTCATGACTATGACACAACTATCATGATTACGGGTTAATTAAGATAAAAAGACCAAATTACGTTTATTTCATATTAAACATCACACCATACATTTATCATTCAGGTTAAGGCTTTTGAATTTGAAAAATTTGATTAAGTGAAATGTATAATTAATATGTAAATGGATACTATATCAATTCAATTAAATAAATAATTTTATGGATTTTATACACATGTATAATGAAAGTATGGTAGTTTATATTATATTTATTTATAAAAAACATAATGGCATCCAACCTTAAACTCCTCTAATATGTGCGACTTGAGTTTCATCTGTGTTTGACTCAGCAAGGTGTTGAGAATGAACGCATTTTGTGAAGTGAACTTCAAAAGATATCCCGTGCTCAGGGAGTAGTAAACACTGAGTAGGGACCATGTCAATCGGGACGCCCCCGAGTTCATGGCGCTCTCTTCTAACAAGCTGGTGATCTGAATTAGTTGTATCAGAAAAGAGAGACATACAAGCTGTACAGAATGGGGAGGTGCGAGGTCTGGAATTGGGAACCCCTGATCTTGACTAATTTAATAGCTTAATTTATTGACCAGGATACATTTTTTTAAATTAAATTTGCAGTATAGATTATTTTTTATCATTTGAAACCTACCCTGAGAAATATTCATTGAAGTAAACATTTTGACAACAAGCTCAAGTCTCCCCTACTATTTATGAAATTAATTACACATGCAAAATGTACATTCTTATAAATAGTACCGTCTTGATTGTATTGAGTGATAATTAAATGCTCATGTTTGTAGGTGGCAGAGGTTTTAAAATGGAGATGTGGAACAACTCTTCTCCGTACCTTCTGGAGGACGTCCTGAAGTATAATTCCAGCAGGCCTGGATATTCCGTCCAGTGGGTGGATTCGCTGTCCTATGTGTGGCCCAATGAGATTGATTACTTTGTGGCAAGATTGAGTGGTTTCTTTGTTCCAACGGAGACAGACAACTACTATTTCCAAATCAGAGCAGATGAACGATGCCAGCTATATTTCAGCAAGACAGGTCTTCCCCAGGATAAGGTACCTGAATGAAAATAAAATCATAATTTCAGTAGTTCTCAATATAAGAAATTATCCTGTTCACTGCCCTTTTGGCCATAGATCTGAGCATATACGTGTATCTGTAATTAATGAATGCTTTGGAATAAAGACCTAAGGTGGCTCTTTTTTAAAGAAGACACACAAGTTTAATTTTATTGTAAAGCAAATACTGAACTAAATATTTGTATTTTATTGTATACAATATATATAAATATTTTTTTCTAATTAATTAGACACTAAACGTGTTAAAAGTGTTAAAAATTAAAGCCTTGTGTTCCAAATTTTAAGTTGACATCACAAAATTGAACCACTAAGAGTAAGACTAATTTAAAATACCTTTTCCATTGTAACACACTGTCCAATCTAAAAACTGGTTTCACAAGATGAATTTGGAGTGTTTATGCTTTGGATTGATACCTGATATGACAAAAGGCACACAAAAAAGCATGCCAAGTGTTCCGCTACAGGCTTTGCAGGCTCACAAGCATATTTTAATACAGTATATGCAATCTTTGTGTAAAATGCAGTGCAACATTTTAATTTTAATATATGGAATATTTGTATAAAATGCAGTGTAATTTTTTTTTATTATTTCAGGTTAAGATTGCATCACAGCCTTACTATACAGGCAGTTTCTTCAGCTTTAGCACCCAGAGGTCAGAGGTCATGCGTTTGGAGAAGGGAAAACCGTAAGTGAAGGTTTCCAAATAATACATAATGATCAAAAGTCATAGATGTAGTATGTTCTCTATTAGTCTTTTTGTCATTATAATTGTTGTCTCCAATACATCCCAATCTTGGATATAAACCAATTTTCTGCATACGAAACCTCTCTCAATGTGCTACAGGTACTACATTGAGATTCTAGTGCAGGAGTATGGAGCAGTAGCATCAGTGGATGTGGCCTTTTTCAAAGAGATCAGCCCTTTCACGGCCCAGCAGACAACAGAAGCTGTAAATGAGAAACAGCAGATTAACGCAAACTATAATGTACTACCTGAAAAACAGGTAAGTGAGCTCACAGGAGCACTTAAGGGAAAGGAAGGAAGAAGGAAGCCATAGGAATTAATTTTCATTATTGCACCTGCAGAAACTCAATAAGACTCAGATATGAGCTCCTCTACCTGCCATGTGCATTTTTTTAAATTCTTTGTTGTTTTAGGTGATTCTTTTCATGGGATGGATGCCAATAACCCCCATCAGTGAGGTGCAGACTCTGAGAATCAGCAGTAATTGTTTCTTTCTGAGCACCTGTGAAAACACAAACTACTTCCTGACATATGGAGGTCTTATAACAGGTGCATGAATGTAAAAACTCTACGAATGTGTGTTTTGATCCAGTTTTTATGTGTATTCACCCTTCTGCACTACCTCTAGAGAAATCTTTTTGTTTGCATGTTTGTAATGTTTACCAGAGTTG
The DNA here is from genome assembly GCF_949357685.1 of Gobio gobio. Taxonomy (NCBI): domain Eukaryota; kingdom Metazoa; phylum Chordata; class Actinopteri; order Cypriniformes; family Gobionidae; genus Gobio; species Gobio gobio. The sequence continues at coordinate 37,915,994 of NC_137104.1, forward strand.
CTTTGCATATTGTAGGACCGATCCCAGTTAGTGCATCAGCGATGGAGTTGCAGAACGCTCTGAATGATTTGTGGACAATTAAACCAGACAGCGTTACTGTCACAAAGGAAGAACTGGACAATGAGTCACTGTACAATGTGACATTCAACTCTAACAGAGGTGAACTTAAAAATGTTCTCAATCCGTATTCTTTGACTGATTTATCTGTACTTTACTGGTTTAATTAAATAACTATGAGACACTCTTTATTTAGTCATCTAGCTTTACATTTAACAGGACATTAATGTACATGTAAAATACTGTAATATATATGTTTTAGTAAAAAGTATAAATCATGATATTATTTTTGGGTGATATTATTGGGTAATATATAGCATGGTGATGCTACATTTCAATGTGCTTTTTTACAGTAAAATAATGTTTTTGCTAGTGAAAAACACTAGTATTTATAATTTATAATACACAAAAAAACAAAACAGTAAAAGGGATGTTCACATTATTTTCTGCATAGCGTACCACATGAGATAACCTATTTTACATATATATTTAAACTCTAATTTTGATTCTTATTTTTGTTGTTAATGTTTTTATGTTGCTTATAAAGTATGCCAGTAGGCTACATTATTTTGAAGTACATTATTTATTTATTTTTGATCTTGGAATTTTCTTAGGTGACTTTGAGGATCTTGACTACTTGATCATGGACTCAGACACGAACATCACAGTTAATGAGAAAGTGAAAGGCCAGGCCAGCATGGAGACGTTCACACTGCTGTGGGGTGGAGTTCCGTCCCTCCCTCTGCCTTTCAATGCTTCTGAAACCGAGGTTTTTGTTTGTTTTATATTTCTTAATATTTACCATAGAATAAAATAACAGTACTGTGTACAAACATTTTGAATGCTCTCTTGAAATATTCCTTTTCTACATGACGGGTTACACCTCTGTTTTTTCTTTATTTTTATTAAAGGTGCGTTCAGCACTGGATATGATGATCACCGCTAAATGTCCAGCAGAGATTCCGACCACGGAGAACACTCGTGTGAAATTTTTCAGAGATTATGAGACCAGCGCCACAGGGGTAAGCAAGGCTGCAAAAGCAGATGATCAAGTATGTTCTGCATGCAGAGGACATGCCTACTGTACCTATTAAGTTAGCTTTGCAAATAATGTGTGACATTAGTTCTAGCGTTATAGATATCAGTTATTTTTTTGAAAACATCCCCTTTTTGTCCAGCTTGTAGAGCTTTCTCCTTGTCATACAGTTTTCAGGTGGTATGAGAGGGGTCCGGGTCACTGATTCAGAGGCTTTCTGTGGCCGCTGGTCTCTGAAGAATCCAGAGATTCTCTTCAATGTCAATGACATTTCAGCATCCGGAGAGATCTACAACCCAATACTGCTAGAAACATACAACACTGTAAGCTCCACTAAACACCTCAGTATCTCATCCTTTGCTAATGGATATTTCTCAGTATAGAAATTAACTTTTCAAAGATAAAAAATGTTTTCTATATATATATATATATATATATATATATATATATATATATATTTTTTTTTTTTATGTTTGTAGCTCTGTTTGGCCTACAAAGGGCGTCTGGTGAATGAACTGGGAATATGGTTCAGTTACCTGGCTGCGAATACTTACCGGGTAGTGAACATACGCATCTCTGTGCAGTTTGACTCAACCGATGAGTAAGTTTAAGCTGCTGAACATAAAGCAATCTTATATCTAGAACAGAATGATACCAAATATCAAGATCATTTTTGTTGGGATTATAGTGTAAAATTGAAATTGTCATTCTCAGGTGGAACTACAAGTGTGTGGATCTCCTGAGCTCCATACAGACAGACTACATAGGCACCAGCTACAAACTTATTCAGTTCAGTGTGTATGGAGTGGCCGCTAACTCTGTTTACTTCATAGACAATGTTCATATTGGACGTGCAACGAATGCTTTGGATCCTAATGGTGAATAGGAATACGTTTTTTTTTACATTTTAAACAGTGGCATGGATGTTAATATTTATTAATATGGAATGTAACTCTACACACTTGCTTGCTAATTATCCCTGCCTCCACTAACACCAGGATGTTAAAGTTATTTTATTATTTGAACAGATTTGTATTATTTTATTTTATTTTGAAATGGTATTTTGAAATTCAATGTTCTATTTTCTCTGTCCACTTCAGTTATAATCCACAGAAGAAGACCACCTGCTCTAGCCAGTTCAGGACTTTTCTTTTCAAACATAATTGTGAGCAAACAAGCAACTGCTTCACACGTCCGCTATGAGATCACCGCGACACCTTACAACTGTGGCTTTGGTGTCCCACTGTTTGAAATAGGCTTTCTGGAGGTAAGTTTGAGTTCAAATGAAACTCATTCTACAATGACTGTCTTGAAGGGCTGGATCTTCCTGATCTCTCTGATGCCATAACAAAATATTTGCTTGTCATAAGATCTGTCATTTGGGTTTTTCACTGTGTCTCTGAATTCTTCCTGCAGATTGTGTGCACATAATTGTGTTGTGATCCAGTTAAGGCTTCCATGTTCTCAATATTCAGTCTTCATTTTTGTCCTACAGAAGATGTTAAACAGCACAGCAGACCTACTGATTCAAAGCCAAGGGAATGCCACTGTCACCATCATGCGTCCCCAGAAGGCCAGCCCCCCTCTTACAGGAACCTTTGACGTTGAGTTCTTAGCCCGGCGTGTTGAAGGTAAGCATGTTGGCTGTGGGTTTATCTGTTACTTTGTTGTGTAGCTGCTGGAAGTAATCATTTTAGTACATGGAATCTCCTGTCGTTGCACAGCAGATTCCAAAATGTCGGACACTGTTGATCATGTTTCAGTCCCTAAATTAAATGATTAGAAAAGTGAACTGGACTTCTTTCTACATAAACCACAATCTCCCAAGAGGTCATGTGGTTTTTCATGTGGCACATGCGTTATGTGTTCCCAGGCCTGGCGGTAGACATCAGCGCTGCGGACCTGCAGTACGCCCTGCAGAGGATCCCAGAGCTCGGCCAACTGCAGGTGCAGAGATCTGGAGACTGTAGAGGCATGTACTGGTACATCCAGTGGCTCACCATCCCTGGAAATCAGCCTCTGTTAAAGGCAAGAAAGAGTTTAGAGTGCTATCAGTTCAATAAACCGAGGTTCCCCAAACGGAGGTTTGCAAGTCTGTAGGGGAACTGCTCATTAGCAATGCTAATGGGAATTCAAATAAAAGTGTTTGGTTAAAAAAAAAAATGTGTGAAAATTAAATAAAATATATAAAATAACTTATTGTCAACATGAAAAGGGGTTTGTAACCCCTTTTTACTTCTGCAATGTGAAGTATTTCAAAGTGAAAAAAATATTCAATGAAAAATAAAGTAGGGCCAGGTTTGACTTTATACAGTGGGAACAAATATCTTCAATAAATGGTGAAGTTTTTAATGTTGTTTGTATGTCTATATGGTGTTTTTAATATACAGACAATATATTATAATATATATTATATTTAATATTCAGACAAACCATGTGCAAATTCTTAAGGCATGAAGAAATATTTTCACAGGAAACGGTTAAATATGTAATTTCAGTGATCAAAGATGAGCTTTAAGAGATAAAATGATTGACTACAGGGGGACTTTAAGCAGAACATCTGTTTTAAACATTGATAATAATATGAAATGATTCTTGAGCACCAAATCAGAATGATTTCTGGAACATGAAACATGAACAAAAAATCTTACCAACCCCTAAATGAATATCTTAACTTTTATATCTAACTTATATCTAACTTTTCATTTCATACCTGGCTGAATTAACATTTTTTGATAATGTTAACTAGATCAATGCATCCAATGTGGTCGGCGTGAACCCTTCATTGACATCATGGACCAACGAGCAAGGAGGCCTCTTCAAACAGAGAATTATGGGAGACTTTCTGCGCGTGCCTACAAATAAACCACAGGTGCATTTTTTTTACTCACTGCAATAATGTTTTTCCAACATGCATTGGTCATATATATGCAGCTTGTTTTTAAAGGTTATTCCTCATGTTACCTGATGCCTTGTAGTTTGCAGATTTCAATATTGCTGCATAGTGGGTCAGTTAAAGCAGTGTTTCCCAACCGTGGTGCCGCGAGAGCAGTGGTGCCGTGTAAAAGTCCTTCAAATATATATATATTTTTTTTCTCTCACATTTTTCAAATAATTCTCTCTTTGTAAACTTTGTTCAATGCATGCGAGTGTTGCCGTATGTTCGAATATGACCAGTCATTTTCGCCGTCATCACACGGGTGTAGTAGCATAAGACGCGAATGAGAAATCACGCGTGCTGTGAGAAAATGTGTCTCTGTGCACTCATCCGAAAGCGCGCACACGTCTCACAGCGCGCAAATATTGAGTTCTCTTTCAAGTCTCGCTCTTGAACGGACAAACTCACCCAAAAAGTATGTCAACATGTCCATCTTGAGGAGTATTCTAGTAGACATAGTCTGTATATGCCTTAAGTAAACTTTATACAGTCGAGAAAGATGACACATATCCGAGCATTAGGTCTTAAAGGGGCAGTAGCATTAGGTCTTAAAGGGGCAGTAGCCTTTACTGCTGTCTGTTTAATGTCAAACAACAAAAGACAAGGACATCACTCACTGCTCTTGATTGAATAGCTTTTGTAAGTTTAATAGGATTAATCTTTAATTTATACAGTGAAATATGCAATGTTATTTTACATTTGATAAATTTCTGTACCTGAAAACTAATGTTAGACGTAGGCCTACCTGAAAAGCATAGTTTATTTTATTAGTATCTTTGCTCAATAGTATTTATTTGTGCTGCTGCTTGTATTTAAATTATTTGTTCTTATTGTTTTCTTTATTTTCATTTGACAGTAGTCCTTTTTTCCCTGAACATAGCAAATACTGAAACGTACCGAAACCGTGAACCTAAAACCGTGACACAAACCAAACCGTGAGCAAACTGTACCGTTACACCCCTAGCGTAACGTATGCGAGGGGGTGCCACAAAATGGAGAAAATTTTCAAAGGGTGCCATGACTGAAAAAAGGTTGGGAAACACTGAGTTAAAGGACCTGTCCGGTTGTGATACTCTGTTTGAATATCCAATGATCTGGGGATTTTGCATGTTGAGAGGATTGGATGAACATAAGACTGAAAGGTTCATTTGTTTTATTACTAAAGGTTCCTTATATTTTGAATGTGCAAAAAATCCTATTCATATTTTATTCTAGAAGTTCTCAAGAATGCATTACATTCAAGTTTATTGGTAAAAGGGGTAAACATAAATATTAATTTTATTTAAAATGTTTTAGATTTTTTTTTTCTTTTTTCTAATTTAGTATTGGATTGGGTCTCCTCTTAATGTAAATGTAAACTTGAAGACCACTGTAATATCTGTTTTCTAAAGCAAAACCAGTTTTCGAAACACAGGTTCAGGATGTCTAATGACTATTATTCATTTACTAAATCTATATTCCTTTTCTTATCTTTAAGGTGGAGGTTTTCATCAACGGTATTCCATCATGGTGCTCAGGGGACTGTGGTTTCACCTGGAGTGAGTCAAAGACCCCAACAGTGACCGGGATCTCGCCTACAGAAGGTAGAGTAAATGATCAAGTCTCAGACAAAAGCTGTCATCTCTATTCATGGTGGTTTTTAGTGGTTTATATTACTGATATAACTTGTCTTTCAGGGTCCAGTGGTCTGGGAACAGTTATTACCATAACTGGATCTGGTTTTGATGGTGGAAACGTCACTGTAAAAATTGGAGATGTGGAATGCTCTGTTCTACAGCTTACCAGTAAGTCAAAACCCAGTAATGTCAGAAAATCAGGTGACAAGCTGCATTCAGATGGCATATCAATTTATGTTAAAAAATATAAAAAAATCACATCATTGGTCATTTTTAAGAAACATGATTTTGTCATAATTTACTCACTTTTATGTACAAAACCCATACGACTTTTGTGGCACACAAAGTTAGACATTAAAGTGTGCCTATTATGCTATTCTAAAGATTCCTAATTTTGCTAGTCATCGCATAATTTCTCAGAGTCCTAAAACGGTTCATTTAGAAGATTCAGTCTCTCTAAACCCATCCTTTCCTCGAGCCATCTCTAAACTCATCCTTTCCTGTGCTCTGATTGATCAAACGACCCAGTCTGTTGTGATTGGTCTACCGCTAACAGTGTATGTGGGAAACGTATATTACCATATCTAAATTTCAGCTCTGGAAGGCTTCCTCAGTGCTTGATACACAGTGATCGAAACAGTAACGATGGTGTCAGTTTTTCCATACCAAATCTCATCCTTTTGAAGTGCATTCAATGTGGATTCCCAGTGCTGAAAGCATTGTCTTCTCCACATGTCGACAACACGAACCAAACTCTTCCAGGCCTCAGCTACTTTGAGTTATGGAATTATGCAAATTTGTTACATTATTACGTAGGTATGTAACAGGATGTGAGACTGGAATTGCTGACGACTCATTTCGGCAAGTTAGAATCAGTTATTTCTTTTAGGAGACAATAGCTTTATTTGTCGTGCACTTTGATCTTTAAAACTTTGCAGACTTTTTACATTCACAAACAGCTATATTACACACTGCACGACAGGTAATATTCGAAAAAAAAGCATAATAGGGCCACTTTAAGAATTATACTAGTCAAGCTTTTCAAAGCGGTTACTATGAATTAATACTGAGGATTTCCAGCTTTAAAAAGAATGCAAATCACCATAAAATCATCATAAAAATGCTTCACATGACTTGCACTTTATTCCAACTCTTCAAAAGTCATATGATTTGTTTATTTTTATGATTGTCCTCGTTTTATTTTTCACAAAGTAAATGATGAAAGAATGTTCATTTTTAGTTTTTCTTTATGCACTATTTAAGCAGACATCTGATCAAAGTATGTATTTGTGTTTTAGATACTTCTATAACCTGCCAGGTCGGTCCTGCAAGTGCAGGTGAACAGCCAGTCTCTCTGAGTTTCTCTGTGCTGGGAAGTGCCCAATACCAAAATAACAACAGCTTCACACACCTGTTAGGAGTGACTTCCATAAACCCCACAACAGGAAGTGTAGCAGGTACATGTAGCATCACAATTCTCTACATACATTGTAAAATAAATATATTTATATATATTTACTGAAGTATGTCTTACATACATATGGTACATCGGGGTAAAAAGGTCTAGTACCACTAGTAAAAATGTTTTTTAAAAGTTGAACTAACACATTACTTTCAAAAAAGGATTTAGTGTGTCCAAAATCTGCTTACAGATGTTATCCCAACATAGCTTATGACTGTTACTTAGAGTTAGCTACTAGCATGATCTTTTTCTGTATTGCTTCACAGGCGGGACGATTCTGACCGTGTCAGGCTATGGATTCAGTAATGAGACCGCAGTCACCATTGGCACTCAGCCATGTAACATTATAAAAGTGGAACTTTTCCACCTGAGGTGCATAGTTCCAGCTGTAAGTGAAGAGCTTGATTCCCCATGAAGATTTGAAAAATCTTTACATTTTAAATCCTAAATGGTTTCTAAACCTTTTAAAATATATTTTAATAGAAAATAATAGTTATTATTATTAATATTGTTTTTATTAGTATTATTAACGTAAATCCTAAGGGAGAATTCACTAAAAAGTTGTACCACTTTGATTGGAATGTCATTTAAAAAGGTTTGCATCCCCATGCTCCACAACTTGGCACTTAGAGCTGACTTGAAAGATTATAAATTGTCACATGCAAATTGCACTTAGTACATGGAATTTGCATTGTTTCTTTGGTGAAATCCGGCTCTAAGACAACACAGCACATCCAAATGAACAACATCATCAGTGGGCACAATGCAATCTTAGTGAATTTCCCCCCTTAATACAGTTGCAAGAAAAAGTATGTGAACCGCTTGAAGAATCTGTGAAAATATGAATAATTTTAACAAACTGAAAGAGATCATACAAAATGCATTTTTCTGAAGAACATTGGGCAGTTTAACTGCTCACGGCAAACAAGAGACTCATGAACAACCATCACAAAACAAAACAGCCGTGGATCATCCAGGTAACGACACACAGTATTAAGAATCAATGGTTCATAAACTTTTGAACGGGTACTTTTTAGAAATTCAGCAAAAAAATTTTGTCTTGTGGACTATATGTAAAACATTTTTATGTAAAATATCTTATTCAGGACTGCACTAAATAAAAAATAACATGCATTTTGTATGATCTCTCTTATTTAATTAAAACTATTCACATTTTCACAGATTCTGCAAGAGGTTCACATACTTTTTCTTGCAAGTGTACTTTCAAAAATAAACCTTATGCTGTACAAAACTGAAACCATGAAACTTATACATTCATTTTTGTTTGACATCAATCAGGGATCAGAAGGTGAACAGACAGTAACACTGACCACGGCAGAGATGACAGCAGTATCAAATGGCTCTTTCACGTACAGCACTTCTCTGACAGCCTTAATCACATCTGTGAGCCCACAAACTACACCAGTATTTGGTAAGATATTTTTACCAATTCAGTGCAGATATGTTTAACAGTTCATGTATTCCCTGGGAATTGAACCTATGACAATAAAACTTTAACGAAGCTGGGCCCTTTTCATTAGACCTAGACTGTGAAATTGACAAGTACCCTGGATTGCTTTAGATGTTCAAATATGTTTTTCAATACCTATTCATCTTCTCAAAATTGGTGCCCTATAGTTGGTCTCATTCTATGTTTGCAAACAGTCGACAACTGATTGTATTTCGATCTGAGATTAAAGTCATACAATGCTTTAAATCCTTCAACATACAACTTGTAATAGTGTATCATTTACCTGTATGTGTCACACAAATTCACCAGTCAAATTCACTCTGGGACACAGCGGATTCCCTGACTGCTTAAACATGAATCCCAGTAGGCTTTTTTTGTTTATTCCGCTGGCATTTTTGTTTTCACTTATGTACCGTTTAAGCACCGTACATAGGCTGACTTAACTGCTGAAACCGTAGGGTTCACCTTTCCTGTTTTTCACGGTAGCATAAAACTGACTGAGGGCCTGGTGTAGGACAATATTGGTTATTGTTTTAAAATCAATGGTCAGATCTTTCTCGGCACACCAGGTCTGAAAACAGTGAACAGATCACATAGTCTGTTTAACAGTTCTGGCTTACTGTTGTAAAGAGGTCACAGGTGTATGTTTGTAGTAGAGTAATTCACAACAGCTTTAAATGTGGCTCAGAGTCAAGGACCGGAACTATCCATTTTACACACACACACACACACACACACACACACACACACACACACACACACACACACACACACACACACACACACACACACACACACACACACACACACACACACACACACACACACACACACACACACACACACACACACACACACACACACACACACACACACACACACACACACACACACACACACACACACATAAATTATAAATTAAATATATATTCAGTTATGGAGAAAACCTTCAAGTGCCCCTGATGGTTAATTTTCACTGAGGATGAAGTTGAAAGAAGACATTCATCAAAACATGTTTTCTTAAGCAATCGTTTGGACCAGGCTCTACATTTTACAATGCTGTACATTTTTTTTTTTTTTACGTTACCGCCAAAATCTATTTGTATTCAGTTTGGCATTTTGCAAGTGTTATTTTGGACCGTTTATGTAAGAAGGAAATATTGTGTTGTGATTTTGATTTATCAGTTGACTTTATTCCAAATAGCCTGTAGTCACGCTACCCTTTGAACTATTGATAGCAACAGCAGGCTACAATTTCAAGATGTATGTTACAGAAACTGTAGAAACTGTCAACATATTTACCCTTTAAAAAGGGTCCAACCTATAATGAATGAATTCCAATGCTTTCATATTCAAATTAAACACTGGTTAGCTTCTGTTCTTAGAGAGAAATTATAGGTGAAAGTCATGGGATACAAACAAACAAATAGGTGTCAAGTGTCTCTTTCCACCCCATTGTTCTGATTGGCATTTTCATCTTGGTTACAGCTTTAAACTTCAGCTAACAGTATTTTCCAGCTCTTGTGCACGCTAGATAATTCCACTGGCTTTAGCTGAAGTCACGCAATCAGAAAAGCAGGTTTGGCTGCAGTGAAGGACAATCAGTAGCGTGACATTTCCTAAAAGGATCCATCAACAACACTGAAATCTGCTCTAAACAAGCTCAAAAATAAACAATCACAGCAATTTTAATATCAAACTTCCTCATTATCACTCACCACCCCTCGCAATCTTACTAGAACAGCTATTCATTTTACCCTGTTTTCACTTATCTTTTTTGATAAAGGGCACAGGATTCTCACCATCTTGGGCACAAATTTTGAGGCACAGGCTAATGGCAGCTCTGTTTTGATTGGTGAAGCTGAGTGTAAATTGCTGCAGTGGACCAGTGAAAACATCACCTGCCTGTTACCCACACTTCCCCCCGCTATGTACAATGTCGGTGTGAGAGTCGGAAACCAGGGTTACCCCTTAACCAGGTCTTATATTATTTACTTTACTCAATATTTATGTGTAAATATTATGCTACAACTGTAGAATAGAGGTGTGCACCAACAGGACTTTTCATGCATTTACGATGACATTTAATTAAAAGTGAATCTTTTTGATTAAATCTTTGTTTGTGTGCAGTGCTGGCGTTAATACCACCATAGAGTATGTTTTAGAGGTCACAAGTTTTTCTCCATCTCTGGGGTCTTTGTATGGAGGAACCACCATCACTATCACCGGCTCTGGGTTTAGCCCTGTCACAGCCGACAATAATGTCACTTTAGGTAAGATAAGGCTACAATGGAAAAAAGTATTTATCAACATTCTTTAAAATATTTGATTTACTCTTTGATCTTTAACAGTGTATTACTGAAACCAATCGTTTCTGGATTAGTACTGTAGTAATAGTTGTGCGTTTCATACAGGGGACACACAATGCAGAGTGACAGCCACTTCAGATCATCAACTTGAGTGTGTGACCCAGTCTAGAGAAAAAACACACACTGTGACGAACCAAGGTTTCCACCCTGGTAATATCTCTTTACTTTTATCTCTTTTTCTGTCACGCACACAAAACCTGAATACATCAGAGACAGTGAAACAATGGATGTCTGCATATTGACACGACTTATCAAATACACTAGAGCTGCCAGCAAAACAAACTAAGATATTCCATAACACTGTTTGAGCGGGCGAATTCCAATCGCTGTCATTCACAAATTTCTATGCTGCCCCTTGAGTGTTCGCTTTAGTAGTTGGGCTAATACGACGTTTCTGTTACCAATTTGACTGTCAGCTCTGTTTATCAGATTTTTAACATTTCCAAATGTATTCTGGAGAATCCCATAGATTTTCTCCCACAATCAGTGCAGAACATTTGAAAATGTACACCGTGTGTGTGCATAATTTACATTCATGGTTCCTGAAGTCATAATAAATCTGGAATATCAGGGATATTTTTTATGTGTTTGAATAAGGATAATAACAATAAATAAAAACAATAAAGGATCTTTATTTACATAATTTATTAATATTTTGTAATGTTAATAAAATGTACTATTGTTTTTTGTTCATGTTAGTTCAGTGCATTATCTAATGTTCTCAGATACAACTTTTGATTTTCAAAATTTACAGTAAATATTGAAATGATACTTTGATAAATGCTGTAGTACTGTTTATTGTTCATGTTAATATGTTCATGTTAACAGTAGTTAAGTAATGTTAACAAATGAGATCTTATGTGAAACCCCTGCAGTGTACGGTCAGGGTTACGTCTGGAGCCCCTCTGCGATAATGGCCTCGGTGGGGGACACAGTGGTTTGGCGTTGGGACGCACCAGCTTTTGTGACCGGACTGGGCTACAGGGTCTTCAGTGTGTCCAGTCCCAGCAGCACAGACTATGATGGCATTGCTTTCAGCAGTGGAGTCACCCAAACCGCCAAAGGTACAAAAACTACAACAACTACTAGTATCTGATAGCCTGAATGTTAAACCTGCTCATTCTAATTTACATTAAGCAGACAAACAAAACTATACAAACTATTTGTGTGAACAACATTTGCCTGAACACCATTTTGAAAAACATTCCTTGCTTTAAATTTTACATTGTCTAGTCTAATTCTTCTACACTGGAATGATCAACAGTCTGGGAGATACTATTTTGACTTTCTCACTTTGTAATGTGTTTCTTAGGGTGTTTTCACACAGGGAATTAATTTGTTACAATGTTTCTTCTTGGTTCTGTTATGAATTATAATACATAATTTCTTAATTTCTTGTTATGAATTAAAATACCATTTGGTTTGTTGGGTCGGATTGCTTTCACACCTCAAGCAAACCGTCCCATAGTTTGTTTGCAATCAGGCCGAGACCACTTCGTTCAGGCGTCTCAAATTGATTGTTTTGGTGCGAATCCGAGCGTGAGTGTCGTGTTCACATATGCCTAAACGAACCGAACCAAGGGAGAAAACAAACCAGGTTCTGAAACAAATGCTCAGGTGTGAAAGCACCCTTACTTTTACTTTTTAATGGCTGCCAGCTAGAAAGTTGACATTTTTGCAATGTGTACATTATTCCATTTTGTCACATACAGTACAATATATTGACTCTGAAACAGTGTAAGTGGCTATTGATTGTCCTGAACATCGTGACATCAGGGGCTGGTCCTCTGGAAAATAGAATTAAATACCCCTGATCCAGACAAGTATTTTTTTTGTGAGAGTGTCAAATTTCATGAAGAGTAAGCCCAATGTGTCTGCTCTATAAGTAACTATAATTACAACATAATTACACACCAGTCATTGTGCAGGAAACAATGTGCTGTGCTATTTAGATAGACAAACATCATAAATGCCTATTGCTGTAAATGTAAGTTTGTATTCCTGTAAAGGACCAGCTGGAAGCTGGAAGTGTGAAGCTTGTTTGATTGAGGAGGAACAAAATCTGATCTTGTTGTGTCTGCTTTGTTGTTAGGGTTTTTCGCCTATCGTTTCACATCTCCTGGAGTTTACTACTACAGCAGCGGTTACATCGACTCTGGCAACCAGAAGACACTGCAGGGCGTGGTGACTGTTATGCCTCTGGAGGAGAGCACGGTTGAGCTTCAGGTGTTTGTGATGGGAATACAGGCCTCTATGAAAATAGGTACAAAGGCAACCTATATTCAAGTACTTTGACTCAAAATTGCATTCAGAATTTCAAAATTCAGGATAAGTTGTGGTATTTGGGTAAGGAATTGGTAGGTAAAACCATTGTAATCATTTGTGTCCATTCCAGTTTTAGATCAAATGAACTCACCTGACTCAGAGTGTGGGGCCACATCAGACTGTTTTCAAGATCAGCTGGAATTTAATCACACCTCAGACGGTCACTACTTCAATTTTACTTCCTGCGCCAGCCCCACTGTGTACCACATTACGCCTGACCGTGGCACCACACATGACATCATCAACATAATTGGATCTGGCTTTAGCAACATTATATGTGCAAACGAGGTGAGCTTCAGTGGTGAACCATGACATTAAAGGTGCTGTATGAGTTTTTTTGGGAATACTACACATAAATGTTCCAAACACCTGACAGATGTCACTGAAATACACAGCAAATAAGTAAAAAAAAGAAAAAAAGAAATTACTTATTATTTTCTACTTAAAATACCTAAATATTTTTTTTAAAAGTCAAGTCAAGTCAACTTTATTTATATAGCACTTTTAACAATGCAGATTGTTTCAAACCAGCTTTACAGTGTTAAACAGGAAAATAATGCAGCATAATTTTATTCAGCCGTCTAGCCATTCTGGAGAAAACGGTTAGAAAACGGTTATGTCATCAGTTCATTTCAATTATCATACAGTGACAGTGTGGGCTTTAGATCTAGCCTGGTTAAAACCAGACCATTCTCAGTAGTAACTGAGTTATGGTCTGGCAAAGCTTCATAGACAAATCATTTCCAAAGGGGCGTCACCAACGGGCGTCACTCAAATGCCTCTCGGCGCAATTGGATAGACCTAAAACCAATCAGAGCGATGAGGGAGATGACGTATGTAGAGCGACGGAGAAACAGCTGAGACTATCAGCTGGCCGTTTCTCAATATGCGTTCTTGTCTGTACTTGTGTTCTCAAATAGGAAATGTACCCGGTTTCCATTTCAGAAATCTTACCAAGTTTGACTCCGGAGAATGAACTCCCGAGGACGGGAGGACACTAGTCCGCCAACTCTGCTAATGGAGGCAGCGTTCTTGACAGTATCACTCAGTATATATGTAGTGCAGGCAATGCATATTAACTTTTTAATGCATGTTTATAACAAAACGAAATATAAAAAACCCAGCCTCTTTTCGTTTACATTTAAAAAAACACACACACAAAATATAGGCATAATATAGGCTATGATTATCACTGTAATAAATTAAATATGACACAAAACACAACCAGTCACTTTTTGTTAAATGTCAGTTTATGTGTGATCATCAATAGCAATTATAAAAGTATAAGTAAAAGGTATAAGAAGCTATACAATATATAAAGCAATTCAGTCAAAGTCAGCGCTAGGAGACTACAACGGTAAAGTTTAATATCTTAAAAAATATAAAGTAATGAAACTTCACTTTGCCCTCAGACAAAACGATCTGTCTAGGAACAAATTATAGATTAATGAGAGCAAAGATCAGCCGTTAGATCTACACAAGACGAGACGGTTTAACCACTACAGAGACATCAGAGCCAGCGGCAGACGGCAGAAGGACTGGCCGAGGAAAGGTGCCTCTCGTGGGGTTAATGATCGATTGAGCGCCGCTGAACCACTGGAGCTCACAACTCCGAAGACGGCAGATCAAATTTTAAAAAAGGCGCTCTCTTTATAAATAAACCACATATTTGAGCTTTAAACAACTACATTCACGCCTGAAAAGGACTTAAAACTATATTTTGTAAAACATTAACACTACCAGAGGGCTCTCGCTAAGACCCATTCGTTTAGCCACCAAAGGGCCAAGCTGGTATCAGACTTTTGCCGAATCCAGTCGGTAAGACAGCGATAACATCTTTTTTAGATAAGGCTTCGAGTGTTGTTCTTTGCTCGGGTTTTAACGAAAAGGAAAAGTTTAAATCGATTAAAACAGACGCGATAGCTGATTCGAACGAGTGATGCTCCACGTACAAATCTGCTTCAATGTCGCTGCGCTGTCGTCATCGTGTAAAGCCCGCCCCAACGTTTCTAATTGGTGCCGCGTTTTCTAGGGTTTAGAAATGGGCTTGAAGGGGCTCTTTGCCAGACTACTTGCAGAGCAAATCTAAATTTGCCGGAAGTTGTCTGGGTTTTCCCAGGCTACCACAAACCCTGACTTGTCCATCGGATTGCCAGACAGAGAAGCGTGATTCGTCACTCCAGAGAACACGTCTCCACTGCTCTAGAGTCCAGTGGCGGCGTGCTTTACACCACTGCATCCGATGCTTTGCATTGCACTTGGTGATGTAAGGCTTGGATACAGCTGCCATGGAAACACATTCCATGAAGCTCTCTATGCACTGCTCTTGAGCTAATCTGAAGGCCACACGAGCGTGCGCTGATCCCGCTTTGTCTTAATAGGAGGCTATGCAATGTTTTTTCCATCTTGTTTTAAGGTTTTTTAGATATTGTTACTGGGAATTTTTTTTGTATTAAGAAGTCAGTTTTTGCAGTGGTTGAAGTTCTTCATTTACAGAACATTATACCTGGCATATATCAAATCAGTGGAAAATTCATGATCGGAGATGGGCTCATCTTGAGTGACCAAATGACCTATGCTGTTGTATGCTGTCACAAATATAAAAGGGCAAAAAACAACAACAAAATAATTAAATTGACATACAGTTTATCATGGATATGAAATATTTATGGCCATATTTACTGTAAATTCACTAACTTTTGACCATTGTGGCCAAATGATATGTTGATCGTTTGTATATATTATCGTTATAATAAATATAATTGATTGCTTGTCATATTTTTTTATCAACCAAAGGTCAAAGTTGGAGGTCATCCTTGCAACATCATCAACAGCACCTCCACTGAGATTAACTGCCAACTCAGTCCTGACAGTGGAGCACCAGCGGGAATCCCCTTACCCGTAAATGTCCGAATCAACAACCTTGGCACCGCCATCCTGTTAATGCCAAAAGAATATGATCGCAGATTTGTAGTTCTACCCGTGGTCGATTCTGTCTTTCCCTTGGTGGGCAGCACCACAGGCTACACACGTCTCTTCATCTCTGGTTCTGGGTTCTCAAATGGTTTAGTTACGGTAGCAAACATTCCATGCAACGTGGTTTTCATGAACTACTCCCAAGTGGTGTGCGATACCTCACGATCTGCAGCTCGCAGAGGAAACGTCACAGTTTATGTCAACTCCATCTCTTCCTCATGCAGTTTTGATTGCATGTTCGAATATTCCAACTCCATTGCACCGTACATCTCCACGGTGCTCCCTAACTCGGTTACTGGAAACGACACCACCGTTAAGATCACCGGCAGTGGATTTGGGAACAATTCTGCTGATCTAATGGTATCTGCAGCAAACATTCAGCTGAAAGTCACAGAAGTCACTGATAGTAACATCACTGTTTTAGTTGGTGCCCTTCCTGCTGGCATGCACGTCCTACAGGTGGTGGTCATGAGCAAAGGTCTCGCCGCCGGAGACGCCAACCTGACCAGCATAGCACAAGCCAGTGTCAACCCAACATCAGGCAGCATTGCTGGAGGAACTCCACTCTTGATCACTGGAAATGGATTTGTGGCAGGAAATACAACTGTGAAGCTCGCTAACTCCCCCTGCAGGATTTTAGATGTGACTCCAGACACAGTGAGATGCATGACACCTCCACATGCAGAGGGAGAGGTGCAGGTGAACATTAAGGTGTTTGATGTTATGTATCCTCCTCAACGTTTCAACTACTCTAGGGGACAAACTCCATACGTCACCTCTGTCAGTCCTATAACAGGTATGAATGTGCATTCCATTTAAAAAGAATATAATTAGTGCCAATAAATAGGGAGTGCAGCACTGAAATGTAACATTACCCTTGGTCCTTCGATAAAAAACGAATACGATTTATCCATTGGCTTTTGGATTATTGCATAAAATAAGCTCTGTGTCAAACAAAAGTTTGGATTCTTACACACTTTGTTCATCATGATATTTTCACAAATGAACAACTTTTATGAAATTTAAAGCCTAAATACTATCGTCAGAGGTAAAAAAGCTAAACATAGGTTACAAATGGTCGCATGACTTCAATGTCACCACCATTAAGCTTCTGAATTTTCTTTAGGGTCTTTATTTATAAAACATTTTCGATGAGTTTACCTGTTCAGCGTGATAATGTTTAATTTCTCAGACAACCTCCCATTTAGCCACTTTAGCAATCGCCTTTATCAAGACAAGTACAAGCTTTAAAAAAAACATCACAAGGGGTTATTACTGATGTATTTTGTGTCGTAGCTTGTGTTCACCACAGACCTTATTTCAAGCATTTAAACAAAAACCCGTAAAAAAAAAATGAAAAAGACAATGTGACCAGAAAAGCTAAAATTCTAACTCATTTCCAGGTTTTAGTCTAAAAAAAGACGTCATCTCTGCAACACTCTATTGAACTATTGAATAGCACAACACATTGTATTAACACTACTTACATAATCCCTTCCTTGCAGGTCCGGTTGGAACAGAGCTCACCGTCTCTGGTTCTGGCTTTGGCACAGATGTAGCACTCGTCTTCTTAGAGATCGACGGTGTGGCTTGTAGCGTGACATCCATCACAGATACGCAGTTGCTGTGTAATGTTGGGGAACACGCAGGAGGAACTTTCCCAGTCATGTTCCACCATCAGGTCAAAGGTCATGCCTTGAGTCAGTCTGTCTTCACCTATGAGCTGCTGCTGACAGGGGTCACACCGAATGAGGGTAATTAAAAAGATTTGTTTATATGGACAGAATATGGCAAAACTGACTGTCAAAGTTTCAAATCCTGTGTAAAATTTCAGCAGACTTAGAAAAAAATCTTCCTAGTTACATGACAATGGCTTTTTAAGAAGCAATATTTTACAGAATATACTGAAGATATTATAGTGCGAAGTTAAAACTAATATTTTTTTAAACTTTGTTTTAAAGAGGTGGCTTGTACATACTGTTGTACATACTAGTAATAATTTTGCTTTTCATGACAATATTTACCTTCTCTGACCCTTAAAATGAAACATTATATGTAAATGCCCCTTGTTGATGTGTTAATGCATTGGTTGTGACATCACAAAATTACTGGCATATACACTCATTCTCAAAAGTTTGGGGCTGGTACGATTTTTTTACGTTTTTGAAAGTCTCATTCTCCCAAGGCTGCATTTATTTGACTAGAAATACAGCAAAAAAAAGTATTGCTGTGAAATAGTTAAAATTTTAAATAACTAGTTTCTATTTTAATATGTTTTAAAATGTATTTATGTATATATTACTGTAAAAATGATTTATTCCTGTACTGGAAAAGCTGAAGCTATATAGCTTCAGCTTTGACAGTACAGGAATAAATCATTTTGTCTTTATGTCATGATGTCTTTACTGTCGCATTTGATCAATTTAAAAGTATTAATAAAAGTATTAATTTATTTCCAAAAAACGAAACAAACAAAAAAATAATAATCTTACTGATCCCAAACTTTTTAAAGGTATTTTGAATGTATGGAAATCCTACACAAAAGAAGAAGGAAAAACACTTAAAGGGATAGTTCATCCAAAAATGCCATCCTAGGTGTATATGACATTCATTTTTTCAGGCACAATCTCAATCTGAGTTATATAAAAAAAATGGCCTGGCTCTTCTAAGCTTTATAATGGCAGTGAATGGTAAATTAGATTGTTTTTGCGGTTCAAACAAACTCCTTTTCTCTTATATTAAAATTCTCTGACATTTCTCTTTAAAAATTCTCGTTTTAGACTTCTAATTTGTGACTGATGTTTTGTTTTGCTCTATCCACTGCGCTACTGCGTTCATCCATATGTCATACATCGGGTCAGGTTACTCTTTTTAGCGCAAGTCGACTTTAGTTATTTTAGGCTATAAACATTTAGATATTTAGATATAAACAAAATATATTTTTCTTACAAAAACGCATCGCTTCGCTTCAGAAGGCCTTTATTAACCCCCTGGAGCCGTGTGGAGCACTTTTAGAATGGATAGATGCGCTTCAAAATCTAATTTACCATTCACTGCCATTATAAAGCTTGGAAGAGCCAGGACATTTTTATAACTCCAATAACTCCGATTGGATGGCTTGAGCGTGAGTAAATCATGGGATAATTTTAATTTTGGGGTGAGCAATCCCTTTAATATACTTTGTTGTTGATGTCAATCAAACTAAACATTTCTTGGTCACATTTATCTGTCACATTTATCTGCCAACTTGGACAGGTTGTGTGACGTCCTCATCATGGAAAAACAAAACACGAACTTTCAGATAAATATGATTATGAATTGTATTTTATGCAGTGAATTATTTGCTGCCAAGTGCATCAATTAGAAACAAAAATTGTTGTTAATGTTAATAATTGTGTATAGTGTCGGGCCCATGGAGTTCTTGGTAATTTTAGGAACACCTTTGTTATGTCCACTGAAAACTCTGGGTCCTGAAACAAAACTAGATGGAACCACTGTCACACAGTCCTTTTCCATATTTGCTGTCATATTCACACAAGATTACAGAGTAATAAGACACTACATGATGCCATTGCTCTGTCTTGTTGTAGGAAGTTACGCCGGAGGAGCTGTTGTTGCCATTCAAGGCACTGGATTTGACCCAAACATCACAAGAGTCCTTATCTGTAACAGAGAGTGTAACGTGCGCCTGCAGAACTCCACATCTACCCATCTGAACTGCGAGGTCCCACCCGACAATGGCATGTATCAGTTTAAAAGCATTGCGTATGTGTCTAGAAATGTTCAGTTAGCATAACAAAGCTTAATCCATCAAAGTCATTATTTATATGTCTGAACTCGGAGAGACAATGACAAATGTGATATCTCAGAAACAGGTCACAGATGAATAGAACTGAAATAAAGACTATCAGTCTGCCTGCTGACTGCTGTCGTCTCTTGCAGGAAGTGAAGCTCAGCGTGCCTGCACAGTCGTAGTGATGAATGGAGGTGACACCGTCAACCTCACGAACAGCTATACTTACAGATCCTCTCTGACCCCTGTTATCACCAACGTTACACCACGCAGAGGAGGAACTGCTGGAGGCACCAGACTCACGATTACCGGCTCAGGTTTCAGGTGCAGAACAGACAAGAATTACATTGAAGCTGATTGTCCTTCAATCATGCTTAGATACACAGTGTTCATCGTTCACAGCGACATGTTAATCTAAATATAACATTTAAATGTATTGTACAGCCAATATCAGTGTTATTATTTTATATACATTTTGAATTAGCTTTTATTTTTTATATATATATATATATTTTTTTTTTTTTCAAAAAACCTTTATATTACTATTTAGGTTTAATTTTAATTTTTATTTAGTTTAAAACATTAGTTCACAATTTAATTTGGTATATGGAAGTTCAAGCATGCTTGCTTGGCGTGCTTGAAAAACACTTTAATAGTTTTAGTTTTAGTTAATGGTAATAACCCTGGTCAATACAAGTCCATTTTGTGGAAAACATTTTTAATAATTCACCCACAAATGAAAATTCACCCATCATTTATTCACCCTCATGTCATTCCAAACCTGTAACACAAAAAGAGAATATCAGAGCAGCTGTTCACAAACATCACTCAATATTGACCAGGTGCTGTCAAGCACAAAAAGTACCACAAGTATTATAAAAGTTTTTTCTCTTCTCAATCTAACATGCAGTTCAAATGTCAATGAAGTCACCGTCACAATCGCGGGGTCTGTCTGCGATGTTCAGTTGGCCAATGAGTCACAAATCATCTGTGTGACCAACTCTCAGCCCAAATCTCAAGAAACTCAAGTGCGAGTTCAGCTGGGGAACAGAGGAATTGCCAGAATGGTAACAGCAAACATGACATGAATGTATTTGACCTTCTTAAACAGCACAGTGACAAACTAAATACTTATTTATTCTCATTATATATATTATTAAATAATAACAACAATGATAAAGTTATAAAACATTTATTGTGATTATTTACATTTACACTCACTGCCAGGAATGTCTCTCTTCTCTCTCAGAATAATGCTACCTTCTTCTACATTGACGTATGGTCATCTCCCTATACATGGGGTGGTCTGTCCCCTCCTGAGGAGGGCATGTTTGCTGTAATCACTGCTGGCCAGACCATCCTCCTGGACACCAGCACCCCAGTCCTTAAGATGCTCCTTATCCAGGGTATGCTCATTGAGAGAAATACTGTCTATATTAAACAAAGCCTTGCTACACTTAAACTCACAGTTCTGTGAATGTCTCTTTTCCATTTAGGTGGTCGACTGATTTTTGATGAGGCAGATATTGAGCTGCAGGCAGAGAATATTCTGATCACAGATGGTGGAGCTCTGCAGATCGGAACAGAGCAGGCCCCCTTCCAGCACAAGGCCATCATCACACTGCATGGACACCTGCGTTCTACAGAACTCCCTGTCTATGGCACCAAGACCCTTGCTGTCAGAGAAGGGGTGTTGGATCTGCATGGTATACAAATAAACAACACTATTCGTTTCAAAAAGTATTTTTAGTGAATTCAATATAATTCAAATATGTATATAACTATTATTATATTAAAGGAACACGCCAACATTTTGGGACTTTGGCTTATTAACTGTATTCCCCAGAGTTAGATAAGTCCATACATACCATTCTCATCTCTGTGCGTGCCATAACTCTGTCTGACACACCCACCGTTAGCCTAGCTTAGCACAAAGACTGGAGGTATATGGTTCCAGCTAGCCTACTGCTCAATAAGTGACAAAATAACACCAACATTTTCCTATTTACATGTTGTGATGTGTATAGTCACAGTGTGTACAAATAACATAGTTACATGAGACACAGCCATATTATAAACGTATACACACTGGGGACTATATTCTCAGAAGGCGCAGCACTGCTCTACTTCTGCGGAGGGCGGAGTGATTTGCTCGCAGGACCGGAGAAGCCCCGCTGTTATGTCTGTCAACAAAACCAACGTGACTAGGAAGATAGTAGCGAAGGTGACTGTTGCATGGCTAGACTTTGAGGAATTGCCAGAGGATTTTTACTTTGTATCACACCAAAATCCAGAACCATATTGTTTTGAGCCAGAATACACAGACAAGGAGTTACAAAGTTTGGAAGCTGATAGACAAGACGCCGAATTACCTCTGGTACCGCTCATTTACTGTGAAAGTCAGACAACACTGTTCGTGACAACACAATACTAACATTACAGGGGATACATGGAGCACAGGAACAACTGCAATACAGTAGTGACCACCCTATTAATGTAATAGTGTCACTAACATTACATTAGATCTAGCTAATGGCACTGTTACAGGAGGCTAGTCATCTATAAGCATAAAGGAACACTTACCGCAGCCACAGGTGGTCCGCTTTGTCTTGTCTGTAGTCACTACCGATGGGATGGCCGTATCTTCAGCCCACGTTTCATGATCCGTGTGACAAATTCCATTTTTTCCAAAATAGTCGTCCTCGGTTAAATGTTCTGAGCAAACCTGATAGTAGGCTACTTGATGATGGCTACAGGTGTGTTTGGATCCATATCCAGAGCAAGCAGCTGCGGTAAGTACTTGTTTTTAGATGACTAGCCTACTGTAACAGTGTCATTAGCTATACATAATGTAACGTTAGTGACATTATTACATGAATAGGGTGGTCACTACTGTATTGCAGTTGTTCCCGTGCTCCATGTATCCTGTAATGTTAGTATTGTGTTGTCACGACACGAACGCGCTCTGACTGTCACAGTAACAAATGAGCGGTGCGGTAATTCGGCGTCTTGTCTTTCAGCTTCCAAAGTTTGTAACTCCTTGTCTGTGTATTCTGGCTCAAAACGATATGGTTCTGGATTTTGGTTTGATACAAAGTAAAAATCCTCTGACAATTCCTCAAAGTCAGCCATGCAACAGTCACGTTCGCTACTATCTTCCTAGTCACGTTGGTTTTGTTGACAGACATAACAGCGGGCTTCTCCGGTCCTGCGAGCAAATCACTCCGCCCTCCGCAGAAGTAGAGCAGTGCTGCGCCTTCTGAGAATATAGTCCCCAGTGTGTATACATTTATAATATGGCTGTGTCTCATGTAACTTTGTTATTTGTACACACTGTGACTATTCACATCACAACATGTAAATAGGAAAATATTGGTGTTATTTTGTCGCTTATTGAGCAGTAGGCTAGCTGGAGCCATACGTCTCCAGTCTTTGTGCTAAGCTAGGCTAACGGTGGGTGCGTCAGACAGAGTTATGGCACGCACAGAGATGAGAATGATATGTATGGACTTATCTAACTCTGGGGAATACAGTTAATAAGCCAAAGTCCCAAAAAGTTGGCGTGTTCCTTTAAATATTTATACAAATAAATAAAATATATATTTTTTATTTAATATACATTATCATTCAAAAATGGGCAGTAAGATTATTTTTGAAAAATAAATTAATACTGTATTCAGCATGAATGCCTTAAATTGACCAAAAGGGACAGTATATAAAGACATTTATAATGTTAAAAGATTTGCATCTCAAATTAAGGCTGTTCTTTTGAACTTCCTATTCAACATATCACTGATAGCCATTAACTATAGACATTCAACATTACAGTATAACTACAATTATACATTTTAACATTTAATAGGCTTTAAAAAAATAAGTGAAATTTAAGTGAAAAACACTGTAATAAATGTCACATTTAGCTGTGCCTTTAATATTTTAGGACTCAACGCTAAAGTTAGTTTTTTCTTCTGGCCCAGTCAGGCTGGTTCAGATTTTTAGTTATTGTGTTTGACCCGTGTAACCTTAAGATTTGCTTACATTTTTCAGGCAGGTTTAACAGGTAAATATACAGACATTGAAAGATCAAACACTGCACAGTCTTCACTGCAAAAATAATTATTTGTCTTTTGTTCTTTGATTAACATTAATGGCAGACAGCAGCAGGTTTATTAGGCTTCTGTCGCTTTAAAACCTGATGCTCATTTAACAATTTCAATTTAAAAACGCTAATTAAGACTTATAAGGATACTTGACAAAACGGAAATTTTGACATAATTTTGTGTGTTTTTGTCCGTTCAAGTGCGAAACACAACTGCGCTGACGTGCTGTCTGAAGTGGCATTCGATGTGCGCATTTCGGTATTTGTTCAGAGAGCCATTTCATAGATAGCTCGCCAGTACAGATTTCTTATTTCTAAAGATAAAAATATATGTATGTTTTGTGAAGATGTAGAAGTGCGAATAAGATTTGAGAGCCTGTTTTATAGCAAATGCACAAAAACAATTCTTACTAATCCCAAACTTTTGAATTGCAGTGGCTTAGGAATTTGCCTAACCCTAACCCAAATGCATAACCATAGACATTTAACAGATATACCTGGCTGAAATATAATTTATTATTATTATTATTACTTGTTTGTTTGTTTGTAACTTGACTGAAGTAACAGAGACCCCAGAGGTACAGGAAAATTTGCAACTAAAAGTTCACAAAGTCAGAAACACTGCCAAAAACACAAAATGAAGTAATCCTCACAAATATAGAGATGACTGTTGGTTACATTCACATAAGGCTCAATTAAGTCAGAAAAGCCCTTTGGTGGGATTCACAGAAGTGCTAAATGTCCCTGATACAGACACTACCGTGCGTAATCACTTTTCGAGAGATTTTGTTCACGGCTTAACTACAATCCTACTTCTCCAGGAATCCCTGTCCCTATGCCATGGACTCGCCTTTCTCAGACTGCACAAAATGGCTCCAGCACGCTGACACTGATGGATGCCGTCACCTGGAAGACTGGCGACGAAATTGTCATTGCTTCCACTGGGCATAGGTATTGACACACTGCCTAAATCTACAGCGAAACTTTCAGTTTCAGGTTGATTTAATTGAAGCCCCTGACTTGCTGCAGCAACTGAACTACATCAGTGTAGGAACAAGGACCATGAAATGAAAAAATGTTGCAATTGTTCTCTATAAAATGGTCCCAAATTATTTTATTTGACTTGAATTTTTTTTAAAAAAGGGTAAAAAAAATAAATTATAAACTTAGTGTTTAAATTCTTCTTGCTCAAATTGAAAATGCTAAATGCTATACAAATATGGTTGAAAAAATATGCCAAAAATTATATAAGTTGTCAGTGCTAATGCTAATAATCAAAAATATGTTTTGACTGAATTTTCAGACACAGTCAGCGAGAGAATGAGTTGATGAGAATTGCCTCAGTTTCAGCTGACGGTAGGACCCTCACTCTGACCAAACCACTGAGATACACTCATCTGGGTGTGTCTGTCACACTGCCTGATGGGACAGTTTTTGAAGCGAGAGCAGAGGTGGGCCTTCTTACCAGAAACATTGTTGTCCGTGGATCCAACAACGTGGAGTGGAACGATCAGATTGCAGCTTGCCCTGATGGATTCAACACAGGTTTGGAAGTTATTTCTGTGGATGGAAAGACAGACAGCTGAAAGTCATGTGATTAGCTATTTTAGCTAATTGTATGAATGCTTTTGCTTACAGGGGAATTTGCCACCCAGACTTGTTTCCAGGGTAGGTTTGGAGAAGAAGTAGGAAGTGACCAGTTTGGTGGCTGCATCATGTTCCACGCTCCACAACCGAACCAAAATCTGGCAATTGGCAGAATTGAATATGTTGAGGTAAATGTTAATTTTGTTAAAAAAGATTTGTTTCAAAACTCTTGGCGACCTTTAAGACTAAATATTTTCTATTAAATTCAATCATGGCATTATGTTTATCCTTGTCCTCCTTTAGCTCTTCAATGTTGGACAAGCGTTCCGTCTGGGACGCTACCCAATCCACTGGCATCTAATGGGTGATGTTAGGTTTAAGTCGTACGTGCGTGGATGTGCCATCCACCAGTCTTACAACCGTGCCATCACCATCCACAACACCCACAACCTGCTGGTGGAGCGTAACGTCATCTACAATATCATGGGCGGAGCCTTCTTTATTGAGGACGGCATTGAGACTGGCAACATTCTCCAGTATAACCTGGCGGTATTTGTAAAACAGAGCACCAGTTTACTAAATGACGATGTAACTCCAGCTGCATACTGGGTCACCAACCCTAATAACATTATTAGGCACAATGTCGCGGCTGGTGGGACGCACTTCGGCTTCTGGTACCGCATGCATGATAATCCCGACGGTCCTTCGTATGATGCCAACATCTGTCAGAAGAGAGTACCACTAGGAGAGTTCTTCAACAATACGGTGCATTCACAGGGCTGGTTTGGCTTATGGATCTTCCAAGAGTTTTTCCCAATGCGTACTGGAAGCTGCTACTCCTTCACACCAGCACCAGCAGTCTTCCGCCGCTTCACTTCCTGGAACAATGAGAAAGGTGCAGAGTGGGTGAATGTAGGAGCAGTCCAGTTCAGCGAGTTCCTAATGGTCAATAATGAGAAGGCAGGAGTGGAGGCCAAGAGGATCATCCAGCCGTATGTCAGCGGATGGGGACTGGATGGAGGGGCGGCCGTGGTCAACAGCACCATGGTGGGTCACGTAGATGAGCTGGGGCTGGGGAGCAACTACTGCACCGCTCGTGGTGTTGTCCTGCCCCTGGATGATGGTATGAGCATCATCAACACAAAGTTTGTGAACTTCAACCGTCCATCGTGTGCTGCAATTGGGGTGGCCGAAATAGTTGGAACCTGCACGTACCGTTGTGGAGGCTGGAGCGCAAGGTTCAGTGGGATCCGGTACTATCAGTCGCCCAACAAGGCCTGGTTCAGATGGGAGCATGAGGTGGCGCTAGTAGATACTGATGGGTCCCTGACAGGTATAGAAACATTATATTACAATTTATAGATACATTATAAATTTATACAGGATGTTATATATTTTCATATATAAAGACTCAAAAATGGATACCAAGCTTTATTGGCATGGTAAAACTCAAACTTTGTATTGCCAAAGCATTGGTAATATTAAAATAAAACATTTTAAATAATGAATATACATATTTTATATTTTTGAAAAGGGAACGTTAGCTACAAGGTGGTACCAAGGAATAACCTGCTTGACCCGAGACACTGCTTTCCGGGAACAGAGTGGAGTGTTGGCGTCCCTGCTGTAGTGTGTGACAACACCATTAACTTCCACCGCTTGGTCGTCTTCAATACCTCACCATATTCACTCCAGGCTAACAATGTGATTCTAACCAACTCATATGGTAGGATAAAATAATCTGGTCGATTGAGCCATGAAATAAAATGTGTAGCATAATAAGACATGTTTCTATAAAATTCTTTCTGAATGTACTTTTTTGGGTTTTCAGAATGTTCTAGGTTTAGGAAAAATCTTAGGGGCAATTCACAAAGAACGCCTTTTTATTAAAAATGAAACAGGGCAGTGGAATAAAAAAAAGTATGGTCTAAAGATGCATTAGTCCCATTAGTGCTTGAGTGTCACATTTTTAGAACATGTTATGAACGACACGCTGCAAAAGATTGAAGATGTGAGCGCAATGGTCAAACACATCTACTCTAGTGCATGTTTAGATAGAAAATCAACAGAAAAGCAGTGCAGTGGAATGCAAAAATGTGTTCTGTGTGAACAGCCCCTGTTGAATGTAGAATGTTCTACATGTTGAATGTAGAACCCCTCATCCCACCCCTCCAAAAAATAACTTATTGATTCTAGACAAAAAATAAAATAAATAACTACAGATTCCGTTCACTAACAATATAGATAATTCTGTATTGGTTGGGTTGAAGTGAGCTGTGATGTTTAGAAAGTATCCTTGTTGGCACAACAACTCTAAATGTCATACCTCTCTTTAGGGAAAAGCGTGCTTCCTTTCCTTGAAAAACTTGTGACCCACACATACGGATGGATGGCAATGCTGCCCACCGGCCAGACCTATAACTGGTACTTTGATGGTGCTTCCCAAATCACTTCCCTCTCATACAATGGAATGGTCTACGGTTTTAAGGTAAAGTGTGCACACTACACATTACTAAATAATTAAATATGCTTTCAAATGAAAAGTTGATAGTTTTGTTAACATTTATTCACCCTTATATTGTTGTCATTAATTTTAAGATGTTTTTTTTTGGCTTTTAGCATGACAGCCCTTGAACAATAAAAATGCTTTTAATTATGTTCCATCCAATTAAGGTTGCTATTTAGCAAGTAATTTTTTCCTCTCTTTCTCCATAACAGCCAGAAAATTATATAATCATCAATCACAACCTGACTCAGACACCCGACCGCTTCCACATTATAGATTACAGGAATGGTTCGTCCCTGCCCCTAAACTCCACTGCGAATGTAAATGGGGACTGGTACTTCAACCAGTCATCCAGAAGCCTCTATTATATGGGTAAAACTATTTGTCTTTTCACCCGAGCCATCTATGCTATCTTTGTATTTAAAGAGGACATATACAGTATCATGCTTAAAGCTGTTTAGTACTGTGCAAAAATTTTGAGTTTTTGAGTTGAGTTTGTGTCTACAGTGTCTGGAAGAGACCGTGTGACTAGCCGGAGGAGGAGGAACAGTGTGGACCGCTCAACTGTTGACAGATATTTGTACTTCAGTGTGTATAAGTGTTACTATCCCAACTGTATTCAACCCACCCCTAGCCCTCCACTTGTTCCTGTAATCAATCCTAACCCTCAACCTGGTCCAGCAAACACAACTAGCCACAGACCTACGAACTTCATCTATGTGTATGTTAGCACACACATGCTAAGCAATTATAATAATAATAATAATAATCACTCTTATAATATTATTATTATCTATTGTATCAATTGACTTTGCTAATAAAACATGTCATGTTGGGTTTAGTCTCTGGTCAAATACATCATTTTGGCGGTCAAGTTCAGAGAACAACTTCAAAGTGCCACAAGAAGGCTCTGATGTGGTCATTCCAGATGGTAAGCATCTCTAATGTCACAAGCAAAGACAGAAAGAAAAAGCTATTTATAAATATGGTATGCAAATTTTTTGAATGTCTCATTCTATCTAAAAGGCATTTGGATGGTTCTGGATGTTGTAGCCCCCTCCCTGAACAAGCTGAAAATAGTTGGGGTTCTGGAGATTCCAGACACAAACAATAGCACCTCCACCGGCAGTGTTTCTCAATATAATAACATTGTTCTGATTGCCACATACATCTCCATTCAAGTAAGCACATAACTACATTCAAATTGCATCTTACGGCCCTATCTTAGGATCAGAACCCCAAATCAGAACCAGACTCTAATTTCACTTACTTTTGTCCATACTAAAGAGACTTACTCTATCTGTACGTGTTCACTTCAATTAGGGTGGACGTCTGATTGCTGGGTGGCCTAATGAACCCTTCAGAGGTCAACTACAGATCATACTTAGAGGAAGCCATTCCACACCAGACTGGCTATTACCATCTGGACCAAACCAAGGGTCCAAAGTTCTAGGTAAATCATCATGAATAAAAATTAAGAAATCTCATGTCTGCATCAGAGACATTCTTCTCAAATGTTTGCCAACAAAGTGTTGATTTGGGTGGAAACATTGTCTTCCAGGCGTGTTTGGATCTCTTGAACTTTATGGTATGCCACACAATGTGTATCACACTAAGCTGGCTAGCACATCCCAGGCAGGAAACCGCACTCTCTCTCTACAGGAATCTGTGGACTGGAAGGTCAGAAGCTTTTTTAAAACAAAAAAATAACAGAACTTAAAAGAACTATTGAACCTCCTTTTGTGATTAGATTCCAAGTTGCATTTCTGCTCTGAACCATTATTATCTTTGTTTGAATAAAACACTCTTTTATTTCCTCCAGGTCGGGGAGAAGATCCTGCTGTCCACCACCAGCTATGACCCTCAACAGACAGAAATCCGCACCATCTCTGCAATCTCAGATTATGGCCGCACACTGACTCTGGACCAGCCTTTATCATACACACACATCGGTTAGTGCCCTAGATTATAGGTAATGCCACAATGCAATAATAGGCATTAAGGCATTATGCTGTATCGTAAAGCTGGTAAAAATAGGTACACAAATATATAATTATTTATATTTACTTGTAATATTTTATAAACTTTGGTGTGTGTGAATATATATATATATATATATATATATATATATATATATATATATATATATATATATATATATATATATATATATATATATATATATACAGTATATTGCCAAAAGTATTGGGACACCGCTCAAAATCATTGAATTCAGGTGTTCCAATCACGTCCATGGCCACAGGCATGTCAAATCAAGCACCTAGGCATGCAGACGCTTCTACAAACATTTGTGAAATAATCTCTCAGGAGCTCAGTGAATTCAAGCATGATACCGTGATAGGTTGCCACCTGTGCAATAAGTCCATTCATGAAATTTCCTAACTGCTAAATATTCCACGGTCAACTGTTTTATAACAAAGTGGAAGCAATTGGGAACTACAGCAACTCAGCCACAAAGTGGTAGGCCACGTAAAATCAAAGAGCGGGGTCAGCGCATGCTGAGGTGCACAGTGCACAGAAGTCACCAACTTTCTGTCAATAAATACAGACCTCCAAACTTCGTGTGGCCTTCAGATTAACTCAAGAATAGTGCGTAGAGAGCTTCATGGAATGGGTTTCCATGGCCGAGCAGCTGCATCCAAGCCTTTCATTAAGTGCAATGCAAAGCATCGGCTGCAGTGGTGTAAAGCATGCCGCCACTGTACTGGAGTGGAGACATGTTCTCTGGATTGATGAATGACACTTCTCTGTTTGGCAATCCGATGGACGAGTGTACAAGTGGTTGCCAGGAGAATGGTACTTGCCTGACTGCATTGTGCCAAGTGTAAAGTGTAAAGTTTGGGGGAGGGGGTATCATGGTGTGGGTTTGTTTTTCAGGGGTTAGGCTTGGCCCCTTAGTTCCAGTGAAAGAAACTCTTAATGCTTGTGATAAAATTGTGGGAACAGTTTGGGGATAGCCCCTTCCTATTCCAACATGACTGCGCACCAGTGCACAAAGCAAGGTCCATAAAGACATGGATGAGCGAGTTTGGTGTTCAGCAATTTTCTCCAGTCTTCGCACTTCTTCACTCTTCACATTTCTTATTATCAGTGTTGAAAACAGTTTCTGCTCAATAATTTCTGTGGAAACCATGATACATTTTACATATGGAAATATATAAAGTTTTATATAAATAACATTATAAATGCCTTTACTGTAACTTTTGATTAATTTAATGCATGCTTGCTGAATAATAGTTTTAATTTCTTTTTTTTTAAATTACATTCATAGGGGAGAGCTACAGTGTGCCAGGTACTTCAAGAAGTTATCAGCTTGCAGGTAATGTGGCTTTACTGACCAGGAACATCAAGATCATTGGTCAGGAGTATAAAGAAATGTACACACAGTCTTACGGAGCCAGAGTTCTGGTGGGAACCTTCTCCAGTGGAGGGATCAATTACAGAGGTATAATGTTTATAAAACACTCCCATTCATGAAACACAATCAGGACGAATCACATGCAAAACCAGTCTTACATAAATTGCTGCATTCAATTAAATGAGACATTTCATGTACAAATATATATATGATTTATTCATGGATATGGTTTAATTAACTGGAAGATGAGAGAAAGCAGAACAATAGTAATGTTTTGTTGTTATAATAACATAAAAAATCTTGCAAGCATATTCAAATAACATTATGATATTTCTGTATTTGCACATAACATCACATTCTAAACAGACATTTTCAGCACTGTGTAAGTAATGAAAACTCACTAAAGCTGATGATAACTTGCCTCACAGGAAAAGCCCAGATCAGAAATGTTCAGTTCTACCTCACTGGGCAGGAAGGATGGAACGACCCGTCAGACCCACGTTACTCTCTGGTGTTTTATGACCTGGGAGGGGTGAGAGAAAGTGTTGATACAGTACATGTCCAATCCTGATTATCACACATTTCCTTTCAACTACTTACTGTCACAATATTTTTAGGTGGTTGGTGAGTCTTATGTCAAGGGATGTGCTTTCCATGATGGCTTTGCTCCTGCTATCGGTGTTTTTGGAACAAATGGATTGAGCATTGATGACAACGTGATCCATCACACTGTTGGAGAAGGTGCAGATTCATTAGCAGCTTCACTGTTAGCACAAAAATACTATTAAACAAAGTATAATCAGTATGGAGTTGGGTAATATGATTTAGCACTTTTCTATTCTGCAATTATTATTCAAATCTCCAAGGAATCAGAGTCTGGGGTGACAGTAATGCCATCCGGAGGAACTTGGTTACCTTGACACTGTGGCCTGGATCGTACAACGGCAGAGCAGAGGAACTGAACATTGAATGGAATGCAGCCATTGAGGTAAACCTTAAAGAAACCATTTTTCCCCATTTTGATGGCACACCATGGTACAAGAATGGTATGGTACACATTCAAAGAAAACCCACAATATTGCCATGGCACATCCATCAAAAAATCCATTGTATTACTGGCTGAATAGATTAGTACCAGATAAAAAACTGATATATTACTGTTGATGTTGTAGGTGAGTGAGGCAACCAATTCAATTCTTCAAGGGAATATTGTTGCTGGCTATGAACGAGTGGGATTCCGAATTGATGGTGAACCATGCCCAGGTATAGAAGCCAATAATTATACATAAAATAAAATACATTGTTTTAATTTAATTTAGGCATCACAATATTATAATGTACAGTAAGACAATAATTATGAAATTTACTAAAGATTACAGTTTACTATGCTGTAAAAAAACTAACTTTATTACTAATTTTTTCACGTATTCCAACAATATGTCAAAAGGATCTCCAAATTCAGTGGCTCAATGGAGTCAGAATGAGGCACATGGCGGTCTGTACGGACTCTACATGAATAAAGATGGACTTGCTGGTTGCTCTCAAATCCAGGGCTTCACTGTCTGGAGGAGCTTTGATTTTGGCATTTATGTTCAAGTATGATAAAATGATCTACAAACTTCCTACTATAAAACCCTAAAGTAACTGTAAAGCCAAGTGTTTTATTGATCAGATAAATTGTTAATTTCTAGTTACACAAATGCACTATACTGGTCTGGTGAGCCCTAATGTTTTCCTCTCCTCCATCCCATTCCAGGTATCCATGAACGTGTTAGTTTCTAACGTGAGTCTGATTGATAATGGAATGGGTATCATGTCTCTAATCTACAGTCCTCCCTCACTCAGCCACACATACTCTGACAAAATAGTCCGTGTACAGGTAAGGACACACTATGTCTCTTCAGTCAAAAATAAATTGCAATTCACAGAGCAAACAGATGGCAAACAGACACTTCGTCAGGGTTTGTCAGATCAGTTTGAATCAGTTTAAGTTTTTTGTCAGATCAGTTTAGGCTTTTGCAGGGTCTTGAAATGTTACATACTGTAATCTGGTGACTGTCAGCGTTGGTCGGCATCTTTCTGTGCAGTGTGAATTGGCCTCAAAAGAATAAAGGATTCTTATACTGTAATTTTTTATTTATTTACGTTTTTAAAAAAT
Organism: Gobio gobio; assembly: GCF_949357685.1. NCBI lineage: Eukaryota > Metazoa > Chordata > Actinopteri > Cypriniformes > Gobionidae > Gobio > Gobio gobio. Next base: position 37,949,766 of record NC_137104.1, read on the forward strand.
CATCTGTACAGGGTGCCCTTATTGTTGGCAGCAGCCCCAACTTCAACTGTTCTGGCAGTCTGTCCACAACTACGACCTATGTTCTGCTCAGCAAAAGCCACAGGGCCCCTCGCCCCCCCAATGGTACAATATATGTTAAAGAATCATCTATGCACTACTGAATACATTTTCCGTATTGATTCTAAGCTCATTTTCTGTGTGTAACAGGTGGAAGGTCTGGAATTTCCTGGCCGACATTTGAATCTGGCCACAATAATGCACCACAAAAGCCTCACCCTGGACTGACGAGTTACAATGCCATAGCTGGTCTAATGACCGTCTCTGGTGAGTAACATTCCTTCAAAATGTGTATGAATCTTCAGTTTAAAACTTTCATAATACAAAAATAGCATCTATTTACACTGTCTGATTCTATTTCCAGACACAACTTTTGTTGGGTTCAAGAGTGTGTGTTTAAAAGAGACAAATTACATGTTCATGACCAACCCGGGAAACGAGGATCTACAACATCCAATCAGTGTTGAGAGGATAGCCAAGATAAACAGCACAGAGGACGCTCTGGCATACATTCACCGGCCTGATCTGAGGTAAACCAAAAGCTTATGGTTAATGTCATATCACAAAGATAACTGTTAATTAGGGATGTTCAAGACTAGCCGTCTAAATGGTATAAAACATTGTACAACATTGTACAACTGAAAACAAAATAATTTTAATTCAGTGCTTGGATGTATTCATATTCTATATTAATATCCTAACAAATAGAATACCCTTAAATAATATATGTATTGAATTTGATCAATGGCAGGTCAGCGGCCCCACTGAAATTATTTCAGAGGCTCCTGGGGCATATGGCATCCACAGCCGCAGTGACGCCGCTCGGATTGATTCTTTATCTTCAACACTTTAGATAAAATAGGCTATTTCAAATGGATATTTATATACAGACTGTTTTTTTTTTTACTGTATTCTTAAGTTAATAAAGTATTAGTATTTAAAATGTATGACATATTAGGAAAAAAGAGACCATGACTGAGAGAACACCAATGTCTGGATGACAAAAAATATGATGTGACTGACTGATTTTTTTTCTCTCGTCTCAGTAAGGTGAACCCATCAGACTGTGTGGACATGGACTGTGATGCTAAGAAAAAGACAATGTTGAAAGATCTGGATGGCAGTTTCCTGGGAGCAGTAGGAGCAGTGGTGCCCCAGTCCGAGTATGAGTGGAATGGGGATCCCCGACACGGACTGGGTGATTACCGCATCCCCAAAGTCATGCTCACCGCTCTCAACGGCAGCCGGATACCGATGAATCAAATCGCTCCTTACAAAGGTACAGTACATCTGAGGACTGTCCTTCCTTTACAGTGATCTAAGAGAGAAAACGTAAAATGATGGAGCTTCTTTTAACGAATGGCGTGGCTGTTTTACCTGTGCAGGTGTGATCAGAGACACCTGTACGTACATGAACACCTGGCAGAGCTACAAGTGCTTTGGGCTTAACTACAGGATGCTGGTCATCGAAAGTTTGGATGCAGACACAGAGACCAGGCGTCTCTCACCTGTAGCCATCCTGGGGGACAAATATGTGGATTTGATGAATGGTATGACTCTTGACTCCCTTTGTACCACCTACAAATTTTTGCATAATATAGTTTAGGATTTTATGTAAGCAGAAAAGATTTCATTGTGTAGTGTTGAATTACTGTGAATATCTTGTTTCAGGCCCACAAGACCACGGCTGGTGCGCCGGCTACACGTGTCAGAAGCGAGTATCTCTCTTCCACGCCATTGTGGCCACTAATAAATCCTTTGACATCTATTTCACGAGCACAACACCACAGAAGATGAGACTTATGCTACTGAATGCTGGACCTACAGAGGTTAGTAAGATGGATTGTACTGACACACAGCATCTACAGGTGATACAAAATTTAGAACAATAAAAGGCATATTAGGAGAAAACAAGCTTTAATCAGTTTTATTCTGCATTATGTTGTTAAAATATATTATTTTATTTCCATTTTGTCTTCTAATGTATTTTAAGATTTTTTTTAAATGGCTTATTTGTTGTCTCAGGCTGTCAGGGTGGCTGTATTTTACTCAAGCCCTCAGCGGCTGGATGTGTACGTTAGAAATAGTTTGGTTGGTCCAACAAATGCTCAGTGGAATGCGGACAAAACTGACTACACTCTGCTTGAGCCAACTTATACAGGTAGAGTACAACACAATAATGCAAGTTAATGCAGCTCCCCCTGCAGACCAGAAGTCAATACTTCAACCTAAACAACACATCACAATCCTCTCTGCACTCCACAGGGCAATACGTTCCCAGTTTCAACTCCAGTCACGGCTCCAACTTCTTTGACCAGGACTACAAAATGCTGAACATACTTCTCCGTGGCTCAGAGCCGGTCCAAATCCGCACCTCCCCGGTTTTGTTCCTGGCCTTCAACCTCCCAGCCATGACTGAGGCAGAGTTCTTCGGGGCAAATCTGATCAAAAATCTGGCTTTATTTCTGAAAATACCGGCGAACAAGATTCGAATCACCAACATCATCCGTGAGGGTACTAATGCGAGAAGGAGGCGTTCGACTGGACTGACGGTGCAGGTGGAGATCAGGGAGCCCCCTGTTCAGACATCCACCAATAGCACCACTGGTAAGAACAAGAATAAAATGAATGACAAGTACAGCGTTTAGATCACAATACAATATCTTCAATTTTATATACCATCTGCAGAAGACGATCAACAGTTTGCGGTCCTGAAGAACATTGCTGATGATTTGGGCCGCGCTGCTGTCTCGGGCAACCTGAGTCAGTCCATTGGCTTCAATGTGTCATCCCTGGGCATCATTCCTCCTCCACCCTCTTCCAGTGACCCATCCTGGAACGATGTAAGATGCTATTCAGATCAGATGACCAAACTCACTAACATTTTAAAATGTTATTATGATGTCAAGCATTTGGAAATTTTAATTGAAACATACAACAAAGTTGATATCTAAAGCAATATTCTGGGTTCAATACAAATTAAACTCAATTGGCCAAGCAAAAATCTGGGTTACAGTTAGACACTTACAATGGAAGTGAATGAAAGCCCAGAGACTACGGTGTACACTGTTTTTTAAAAGCTTTTATTAAGTGTGTGATATGAATAAACGTGAACCTTGGAAACACTATTTCGATGTCACAACTTAAAGGAAGGAAGGCAATTTCGGAGAGGCCAGCAATTAGCAAGCTAGCTTTGAAAGCATGATATCCCACCCTCCCTTCAGAGTGCTCTCCAAAGCCACGCCTCCTTCAGAAGACATGAATGCATACGGCAGAGTCTGCAAAGTGTCACAAGATGAGAGATGGCATTAAATTACATAATACCATCTGACTGCTGCAGATTAATTTCGCCGTTTGATAGTGTTGACATAGAAACGCATAAATCCGAGTCTGAGGATGTGAACAGCTCCAGGTTGAACTTCACGGATTGCCATTTCGTAATTACAGTTATGATGGTTTCGGACCTAATGCAGTGATTGGACGAAAAAATTTTTGGTCCTGAGACATCCACAGAAGCTATATGTTCATGTTTTATTATTTAGACCACTTCTATTATTGATTGCTATCAGGATGTCAAAAGGATTTCAACAAGTATGACAAAAAGCATTTCTAAAAAAAAAGTTGCCTTCCCTATCTTTAAACAACCAATAGCATAATCACAAGACATGAACAGTATGAGTGAAAAAGATCACTTACTAACCTTATCTGTGAAATTATCTAATTTTACAACTGTCACCATGATAGATGACAACACCAGAACTCTTAAAACTACTGTAAAAAATTATGCTTTAAACAGCGTTACAGCTCAAATAATACACAAGAATACATAATACAACAGAATAATTACTATGTGCTTTCATAAAATTAAAAGCTTAACATTTCAGCTTTTAAATTCTTCAAAAATTGGCCTCATTTACTTCCATTGTAGGTGCCTCAATTTTAATGAACACTGTCACAAATGCTGTTCATTGAGCTTAACTTGTACAGAACCCTGAATATCCCTTTGAATTTTTTTTAATCAGATTAAGATCCAATAATAGTCGCTGTACTGTAAAGCACCGAACGTGCTTTTCTTTATTTGAACTGTAAATGTCTCTCTCTCAGGTGGCCACTCAGGAGGTGACCCGTGAAGACCAGCCGATGGAGACGGTCAAGACAGTATCATCCCTGGTGGTGGTGGTGCAGCCAGTGGCTGGATCTTCTCCCGGACCCCTCAGTGTGCAGCCCAGCATCATGGCTCTGGACGCAGCGGTGAGATTTCATTAAGAATATCTGATGCAAGTTTTCAGGGGCCGGTTGCACCAGCTGTACAATATACCAGTTTTGATATAAAGTGGCACTAAGTTACAACTTATGTTTCTGTGTTAAACTGATGTGTGTCATTTGTGCAGAGATTGCAGTGTTCTTAAATGTAATGAAAATATTATTAGACCTTTTTAATGCTCTTCCTCAGTTGATTTGTTGATGATTGTTGTTAGTAGTCTCTAATGATAACATTTTTGTGTGTTTATTGTCATAGGGTTATATGTTTAAAATATATCAAGTGCCCCCAACTTTGTTGTTTGTTTTTCTTTACCGCTCATATTTTAATATTCATTTGTCTGTATAATGAGTGTGTAGTAGGTCTGTGTTTTATTGGTTGTTGTCTTCCCTCTTCTTATCCTCTACACTCCCACTTTTCCACAGCTTTACACATCCATTTCTTGAGTCTTTTTCAAATCTTAGGTGTGATCAGTGATAAAACAGGGGTTTATGAACCTTTAAGAACTTATGAATGGCTGGGGCAACCCCAGTTGATTACTAGGAAACCACACTTGGTATCGAATAAGGAGAGCTTCTTTTTTGTGCATGTCTGTTTCCAGGGTGACTGTGTGTCCGTGGGTGTGACGACTCTAACCATGTCAGCTGTGCTCAAAGATGCTACAGGGAATCCAACAGCAGGACTTTACGGAAACACCACCATCCCGTTCAGTGGCTGCTGGGCCAATTACACTGACTTAGCCATCATTACAAGTGGTGGGTTGTCTTGATTTACATTTTTTGGGGTCACTGTCACTTGTTATTTTGAACATTTATGATAATTTCTCTCTCTGTCTCTCTTCTAAAGGTGTCAACTTGAAGTTGGCATTTACTCTGAATGAATGGAAGGCTGAGTCCAGATCTTTTACACTCAGATCACCTACAACGCCGTCTTCTGTAGTCGTCACTGAGGGCAATGGCTTCCCCAGCAACACTGACTCCAGCCCAGCTGTCTCATCAACATCTGTGTATCTGCTCATGCTGTTGAGTGGTTTACTCCTCCTGCTCAGGGGACTCTAGAACCAATGAAGAAGTGCACTCTCTCTCTCTCTCTCTCTCTCTCTCTCTCTCTCTCTCTCTCTCTCTCTCTCTCTCTCTCTCTCTCTCTCTCTCTCTCTCTCTCTCTCTCTCTCTCTCTCTCTCTCTCTATATATATGTTTTCCCAAATGATCTGTAAGCTACAACTATTAATTCTGAGACTGTAGAATAACAAAAACAACTGTTACTTGTAACAAAGGTTTTTTTATTTAAATCTATTCCCATTACTTTACTTTGGAATATTATACATTTATATGATTTCTTATATGCTCAATAAAATCAAGTTCTAACATACTACTTTTGTCTCTTTTCTGCATTAAATTCTTGCACTATAGACACCACATTTCCATTAAAGTCGACATTTCTTCCTTCTGTCATATATACGCATAAATTCAGGCAGGCTATAATAGAATCATGCTAATTATATAGGCTACATCGGCGTTCAGAGCTTTTATAAGCTGTTTGAACTGAACGGGCCAAGTATCTGCGCAATATGACTGAAGCAATTGTTTATTTTGCACGAGAGGTGCGAGAATCACCGTAGGCGCGTTCACCAGTGCGCTCCAAAAGTATGATGAGATTTCGTACACTGTAAAAAAAATCCCCGTAAAATTTACGGTAAAAAAGCGGCAGCTGTGGTTGCCAGAACTTTACCGTAAAAAATACGGCAGTAACGTTTTGGGTTTTTTAGGGACCGCACCATTTAATTTAAAGGTTTATAATGTAATAATTACGGTTAAAAAAAATAAATTATTTTACAGTTCAAAACCGTATAATTTAAAGGTTTATAATGTAATAATCACGGTTAAAAAAAAATATTTTATAGTTCAAAATATTCGTATAGTTTAAAGGTTTATATTGTAATGATTAAGTTTACACTGTAAACAATTTACAGTAAATAAAAACATATTTCATTAACTGAAATAATGTTAAATTACCAACCTATTGAAATACTAATATCTGTTATGTATCTTTGATATATACGGACAACCACCAATCACAGTGGAGATGGGAATCACATGATGAATCAAAGCCCATCACAAGCAGCTTTTAAGAGGACAATACTAATATATAGAAGGTGCTCAGTGTCATTCACACAAACACTAAACACTAGGGGTGTAACGATTCAAACACTAAAACACCATCATGGTAACACACGTGAGATTTAAAAAATGCAATAAACATTAATTTAACAACATCAGATGTAACCTAAAACCCTAATGTACATAACTGATTAGAAAAAACAAAGAAGAAACATAGTTATTGCAATGAAAATACATAAAATGTGAAGTGTCACGCAGGGAATTCTGGGAATGTCAATTTACGGGTTTTCACTGTAAATTACACAATGACTTGTTCTTTTTCACTTCCAAAAACTGTAAATTTAACGGTATTTTACTGTAAAATTAAATTAAATGTAAGGTAAGATCTATTACAGTTATTCACCGTATATAGTACGGAAACTTTCTGTTAACCAATTAACTGTTTTTCACCATAGCATTTTTACAGTAAAATACCGTTAAAATCACAATCATTTTTTACAGTGTAGAGCCGTTCTTATCGCGATGCGGATGATAAAATGTGCAACCCATTTGAATTCTATTGAGAACCACTTTAAAACGCTATGGAGAAAGACAGACGTTATCTAAAACAGACAGATAAACAACAACAACAAAACTGATGAAAAGAGGAGAAAACAGCATCATGCATGCACCAACATAAATTAGAAAGCTTTTTCATGACTACCTTTACTAATTCATCACGTTCTATTGTAGCCTATTTATTGTGGCACATTTTGAAAATGTATACAATTTATAATAGATAAGGGAAGATATATTTTCATTAAAGATTTCTTATTTTTTATTCAACTGTGGCATGTTGCATATAGTTTTTACATATGTAGGTTGCTATTTTTCATAACAAATGCTAGATAAAAAAGAAAGAAAAAAGTTAACATTGACTTAAGCATGGTAATGAGAAGCCACTAATATCTTAATTATATCCTTATTGTAACAAATGCTATACTCTGTATCCTAACGCTCAAAATGAATTGGTAGAGACAACTCAAATTAAGCAAATTAGTTCAAACAAATTTACTTTTATAAGTATTTAGAACTTTCTCTTTTGAGTTATCAAAACTGACACATTTTAAGTAATCTGCGTTGTTTCATTGTTTTGAGTTTTATGAACTTCTTTATTTTAATTTAGACTTAACTTAAATTTAAATTTAGATTTTAACTTAAATGTGCTGGGATTTCAATTTCCCAGCATACTGTATTTAGTAGTGTTTAATGTTTGTTATGCTAGTTTAGAAGAGTTAAGTTTTTTTTGTAGGGTTGCCATCATAGTGACGAGTGGAGCACAAGTGGAGCATAAGCTTAGTTTGAGAACAGATATATGTTAAGTGTATTATATAGCTGTTCTCATTCAGCAAGTGCTATGCTATGCTAATGCTACCGAAGCATTGTGTAACTGATTAGCAAGGTGGCATTTATTGAATTAGCAAGTTAAAGCGGGTCAAGTTTCCATTACAAAAATCTGAGATTGCAAGGACTTTTTTTATTTAAATGTATGAATTAACTTACTCAAATATTTCAAGTTCAGAGCAATTCAAATGTATGATTACAAAATGAAAATCATCTAGTTCTGCTTGCTTAAACTTTACATTTCTTACTGATTGATTGAGAAGACTTTGTAAACATGTAACTATTGCTTTATTGCAGTTATGAACCAACTTAGCATGTGTGGATGATGCCATAAAATATTATTTTGCAAAAACGAACAAACAAATAGCCTAATAAATAAACCTCACGATGAGGGAGCATGCCCCAAGACCCCGCTAAATGGTTCATACTTGACCCCAACGTTCAAACCAAAACTACGCCTTTGCAACCAAGAAAGAAAAACGCTTGACTGAATGCTGAACTTGCACAAAAAACATCTTGATCAGGAAATTTAAAAAAAATAATAAATAAATAAATATAAAAAACACGTTGCACCACCAGAGGGAGGTAAAGTCCACAGTGCTCAATCCTCACACTGACACCTGCAGAACTGAGGAAAAAACACAATCTGTCAATCACATTCATAATGAATTTAAAAGAAGCTAAGAAACTTTTTCTTTTCCAATCTTTGTTTCTCGTAGTCGACACAGCAGTTACATCCATTTTTAAATGTTATGCGGTACTTTTGGCTCTGATTATAAACCCTCTTAAATCAATCAATCAATCACATATATAAAACATTCATACTTAGACATGTTTTTCTGTTAAAATCACGCATGTTAAATGATGGGGACATGAAGGAGGACAGTAATATCTTAAAGCTGGGTAGGAGAGTCTTTAAGGCTTGTTTGGATTGAGTGGGAGCTAATAATGTCATGACGGTACTTAAGGAGGCTGTTCTTCAGAGGGAGCTGCTCTCAGTCTGCGCTACTCCACACACACATGTGATGTGTTCCTGTTTTTTCCAAGCAGGTCCTTCTGTTTTTTCTTGTGCATTTACAAGATGTGTGCTTGTGGAGCGTCTGGGATATTTTTGACTTTTACTTTCCTTTTGCATTTTCTGTGTGTTCACTCAATAAATCCTCTGTTTCCAAACGCATCCAAAGGGATGAAAGTGTCCAGGTCAGCTCCTGCTGATGGACACAGAAGAGCCAAACACGGCAAAAGCATATTGTCAGCACTATCACCGTTATCTGGAGACATACAGTCACAGCGGGCGATCAAGGATGCGATTGAACCTCATGATTACATGATCTCCATCTACAAGACTTTTTCCGCGGCTGAAAAACTGGGACTGAACGCGAGTTTTTTCCGCTCGTCAAAAGCCGCAAACACAATAACGAGTTTTGTGGACGAGGGCCAAGGTTAGTTGTTTGAATTGTTTTTAATCGGATAACTTTAGGTTTTATAAATGGCCTTTTGTCCAAATGTGTTTTCCCATTTTCAATGAGTGTCAGAACAATCACAGCACAGGTGCGTTAGCTATTTTGGCGAAAGAAAAATTAATAATCCTCCTGAATGTTAAATTAGCCTACTGGGAAAAAATACTGACAATGGGAATTGTAGCCTACTAATAAATGTTTTAGTAGTTTGTTTACTTTTGTTGAAATTCCATTATCATTCTTTTTTTCCTTGACAGAATAAAAACTTTCGTTTTACATTCTAAAAGTTTTCATACTAACAGAGAAAGAAAGCGAGGCACGATATATTAATTTGTACTTATTTATTAAGTGTTAAAATAAGTAATAGGCTACAGTATATTATGCAAATTTGTAGTTTTACTAGCTTTACTTTGGTTACACTTATATACCATATAGGTAACACTTTATTTTACAGTGTCATTGTTATTATGTTACATGTATATACCATAGTGATAACAGTAAATTATTCATAATTACATGCCTCAAACCAAAACCTAATCCTGCCTTAACCCTATAGTGAGTACATGTTGTTCAATAATATTACTCAGTACTTAAATATATAATTACAGTTTAACAATAACACCTTAAAATAAAGTTTAACCACCATGGATAACGTGGCATACATTGTAATTACTCAAATAAGTGAGTAATATTAATGAATGTAGGCTTAGAGTTACGGTCAGTGTTTGGTTTAGGGTTAGTAACTTGTAATTATGCATAATTTACTGTTATAACTATAGTAAGTACATGTAGTAACGTGCAATGCATCACCTTAAGTTATAATTAATAATAAATATAACTAATAAAAACAAAAAAATTTTATCTAACTTTTACAACTTTTTATTACAGCAAAGAAAGAAAGAAAGAAAAATACGTTTCAGTATAATTGGTTGACAATGTGTTCATCTGCATTCACACTTTTTCCTCTTTATGCCTCTCTAACTGACATTGTTAATAAATGTACAGCCACTGTCACTAAATATGCATGCTCTTTGTTCCAGATGACCTTTTGAACTCCCCACTGTGGAGACAGAAATACTTATTCGATGTATCGACCCTTTCTGAAAACGTGGAGCTCTTGGGTGCTGAACTGAGGATATACACAAAGATCTCCGGAACGTTCCGAGCATCAGAGACGGGCCCAGTGGAGATACAGCTGCTCTCCTGTCAGTCACACGCTGTGCTTGACTCCAAAACCTTGGATCTGGAGGATGCACATAAACCAAAATGGGAGGTTTTCGACGTATGGGAGACTTTTAAGGAACGTCAGCACCATTCACACGGGACCCGCTTCTGTTTGGAGCTCAAGGCGACACTAGATAATCCTGAGAGGGAAATCGACTTGCAATATCTTGGATTTCACAGACATGGCCGTCCGCAACTAAAAAAAGCCATACTGGTCGTTTTCACAAGGTCAAAAAAGAGACAAAGCATTTTCTACGAAAAGAGGGAGAAGATTAAACTGTGGGGTCTGGATAGTCCTGGGAAGGAAAAAGGGCCTCACTTGAAATCCCGACGGAGTAGACGGACAACTCTACCCAACCGCCATGGCAAGAGGCACGGCAAAAAATCCAAATCTAGGTGCAGCAAAAAACCTTTGCATGTGAATTTCAGGGAGCTGGGCTGGGACGATTGGATCATTGCTCCCTTAGACTATGAGGCGTATCACTGTGAGGGCATGTGTGACTTCCCTCTCCGATCTCACCTGGAGCCAACCAATCACGCCATTATACAAACTCTAATGAACTCTATGAACCCCAGCAACATGCCGCCCAGCTGCTGCGTCCCCTCCAAACTCAGTCCCATCAGCATCCTGTACATTGACGCAGGAAATAACGTTGTATACAAGCAGTATGAAGACATGGTGGTGGAGTCCTGCGGCTGCAGGTGATCGTGCTGTTCAAACTAATGAGGGAATGTAAATAAATCAGACCGTTGTGTAAATAAATGTCTGACTTTCTCACGTGCCTTCAACACTACTGGAAGCCTGAGCTGAAATTATATACTGTAATCACAGCTGTTGGCTAACACTTATCTGGAATTATGACTTTGGACTGGAATACAAGCACAAAAAGAGGAAGAACAAAGACAAAGCTTCCATATTTTACTGGTTATTCTGCTACTGTACATGAAAACATTACTCTTAGTTCCACTTTAATGGGCATTTTATACTTCAAATTGTTTGTGTGTGCAAGACAACTTCATTTATGCTTTAAATAGCTGTATTTTATGGATTGATATGTAAATTAATGATTTCTTTTCAAATTGTACAGGTACTAATTTTAATTTAAGTTATTATTCTCTTTAAGTGCTATCATTTATTCAGTAATAATATTTCACACATCTAATAAGCTATTTTAGTTATTGTATCTATCTATCTACCTCATCGTGTAAACTGTTACCGTGTAAATGTCTTCCTTTGAGGGATTAACATCAAGGGTCTGTAAATATTTCATAAAAGGTGTTAACCAATAAAATACCAAGAAAGGAAATATATTTCTTAAATATTTCTCCTTGAATAATGACTTTTTGGAATTACTTCTCATTAGCTACATAACTATTACATTGGATTACTATTAGATTATTAATAATAATACAAAAAGGGATTGTTTTAATATTTGAATATTTGTAATAATTGTGATACACCCAGGTCAGAATTATTGGCAATCTTGGTAAAAAGAAGGCTGCGAAAATAAATCTGCATTGTTTATCCTTTTGATCTTTTTTTTTTTTTAAAGGTAGCCAAGATAGCTGCTCTGTGATTTGTCCTATAATGCCTGATGAGTTTGGAGAACAACTGACAAGAGATCAGAGACCATTCCTCCAAACAGAATCTCTCCAGATCCTTCAGATTCCCAGATCCATGTTGGTGCTTCTTCTCTTCAGCTCACCCCACTCATTTTCTATAGGGGACTGTAATGGCCATGGCAGAACCTTCGTTTTGGGCTCAGTGACCCATTTTTGTGTGATTTTGATGTTTGTTGTTTTGGATCGTTGTCCTGATGGAAGATCCGACATTGGCCCATTCTAAGATTTCTAGCAGAGGCTGTCAAGTTTAGATTTTTTTTTATCTGTCGGTATTTGATAGAATCCATGATGCCATGTATTTGAACAAGATGTCCGGACCTCCAGCTAAAAAAATAGGATTATTACTTTAAAGATCCAGCAGTATACTTAAATCATACACATGGGGTACTTTTTAATTCCTGTAAGCACCAGACCCATCTGGTTTTGCTGCCAAAAAGCTTTTTTTGTTTTTGTTTTATCTGACCATAAAATCCGACCCGTTTGAAGTTCCAGTCGTGTCTGATAACTGAACATGCTGGAGTTTGTTTTTGGATGAGAGAAGAGGATTTTTCTTGAGATTTTCTTTGGATAAGAGCAGAGGAAACCCTCCTAACCTACTGTAGGGGCTGTTAGATATTTTTTAGGCTTTTCTGACCCCAAGACTTCTGGGTTTTTTTTCTGCAATTCTCCAGCTGTGATCCCTGGAGAGTCTTTGTCCACTCAAACTTTCCTCCTCGCTGTGCATTAAGACAATATAGACAGGCGTCCTTTTCTAGCTAGATTCTCAACATCTTTAGTTGACTGGACCTTCTTAATTATTGGAAATTTTCAATGCTTTAGCTATTTTCTTACAGCCACTTTCTATTTTGTGAAACTCAACAATCTTTTACTACACATCAGAACGATATTGTTTGGTTTTACTCATTGTGATGAATGATTAAGAGAATTTGGCCTTTGTGTTTCCTCATATTTATTCTCCTGTGAAAGTCATGCTAGACAATTTCATATTCCTAGTCACCTAGGTGTGCTAAAGATTGTAAATATGAATGGGAATTTCAATAATTGGCAATAATTGTGGCCAATATGTATAAGAGAAAAACATTTATTATTTCATGTATATTTCATGTGCATGTAAAGGCAGGCGTCCCAAATTTTTTGGCAATATAGTGTATTTAAGAGTGCCAATAATTCTGACCATGACTGTATAGCTACTGTTCAAAAGTTTGGGTCCAGTAAAATGCATCCACTAAAATATTAAGCAGTACAACTGTTTTCAACATTGGAAATAATAAATGTTTCTTAAGCACCAAATCAGCATGTTAGAGTAATTTCTGAAGGCTCACGTGACACAAAGCCTGGAGTAATGATGCTGAAAATTCAGCTTTGCTATCACAGGAATAAATTACATTTTAAAATATATGAAAATAGAAAACAGTTACTTTAAATTGATGAAAGTATGAAGAATTTAGTTATTATTTGAATTAATTGTGCTATATACATATATGTATATAATATGTATGCATTATATTCATCAGCATCAATCTGAGCCTTGAAAGCTGTGAATTTAGCATTAATGACTAATGTTTTTGTCAAAAAAGAATAACTTTTAGGGGTACAAGTGTACGTAGTACCGAAAAAAAGGAGACCTTTGTTTCTGGTCTACCCCAAAATGGGTGCATAAAAATACCTTCGGTGTGCATGTTAAGCACCTCTTATGGGTAGACCAGTTTTGTACTTTTGAAGCTAAGGGTATGGATATACACTATGCAATAATATTATGACCGGTAGATTTTTAACAGGAGTGCAGCTCTCTATTCTCATCTTTCTACACTAGTACTGGTCTGGTGTTACACAATGAGAACACTAACTGACAAGTGGGAAGGGAAAGAGTAATTCAAAACTGGGACTGCTCAAGAGAAATACCCGGCAGCCTGCTTTCATTTATGCCAACCCGAGATACAAAGATCCAAGTAATCTGTGTACCTTCCCTGTAAAGAGCTGAAGGGTGATAATTGCAGTGTTTAGTAAAGGTGAAAAAGGGGTCAACAGACACTCAGCACAACCTTCCCTGGGTGGGCTGTGTGTTTGCGTGAATAGAGAAGAACACGTACACACACACACATACACACACCGAGACAAACTCACATCTATTGGTAAACGGAGAACAGTTGAACGGCTCTGACCCCGGTACCAAAGTTGCATTCATTCTCTGTCTGGGAAAAGACAATGACAGAAACCAAGGATGCTAACTTAAGATTAGGCTTGCTTTTAGTCAGAGGTCAAAGGTCAAGCATCTCTTTGTCTCTCGCCACTGTGTGCGTTTAACACATCCAGTAAAGAGAGAGGAAGCAATCAACGCGGCAGAACAAGGGAAAGGAATGTGCGTGATGCTATTACACCAGTTCTCTGTCTCTCTGACACATTGTCAGTCCCGCTCGCCCATAAAACACATGAAGATATAATACACACTGTGCCATGCAGCTGCTGGACAACAATGGACTGGAATGTTGTGTGTCTCTAAAGGACATCTGTGGATGGATCGCATGCGGCGATTCAGTGATGAAACAGGGAATGTTATCAGGCCACATTCTACCCTCTATTAATCAGCATGTTTTTAGTACAGTCGTAAAAGGATACCAGCTTACAAGGAACGCTACCAGAACAGGTCATGTAAATGTCAAGAAAATTTTTTAGAACATTCTTATAACATTTATAATGTTCTCATGATGTTGAAAGAAACAATCTTAGAACAACGTTCTTGGAACATTTTGTTTATGTTTTTACTTGATGAGTGTTCTTATAACGTTGAGAGAATGTTCAGAACTATACGATGATATTTGTACTTGATGAATGTTACCATTTAACTTCTTGGAATATTACAAGAAACATTCAAAGAATGTTATACTGCAAATAATAATGAGGTTAGGTGAATGTTGTGCTCCTTGTACCCTTTTAATAATGTTACAAGAAAACTGGGCATTTGTCATTTTCTAGCTTCAAACCAATACTTTTTTCTCAGTGCAATCTTATTATTAATTGTAGGTATTCATACATGAAGTGAGGTTCTAGCACACATACATTTGCATATGTTTGCCCATACACTGAAACACGCATTATTAACTGACAGCATTTATTGTGTTGTCCCCCTTTTGCTGCCAAAACAGTCCTGACCCGTCAAGGCATGGGCTCCACGAGACCCCTGAAGGTGTGCTGTGGTATCTGGCACCAAGATGTTAGCAGCAGAACCTTTAAGTCATGTAAGTTGCCTCCATGGATCGGACTTGTTTGTTCAGCACATCCCACAGATGCTGAGAATTGGATTGAGATCTGGGGAATTTGGAGGCCAAGTCAACATCTCAAACTCATTGTGCTCCTCAAACACTAACTGAGCATTTTTGCTTTGTGGCAGGGCACATTATCCTGCCGAAAGATGCCACAGCCACCAGGGAATACCGTTTCCATGAAAGGGTGTACATGGTCTGCATCAGTGCTTAAGTAGATGGTACATGTCAAAGTAACATCCACATGGATGGCAGGACCCAAAGTTTCCTAGCAGAACACTGCCCAAATTATCACACTGCCTCTGCCGGCTTGCCTTCTTCCCTTAGTGATGTAAAAGTAAACGTGATTCATCACACCAGGCCACCTTCTTCCATTGCTCCATGGTCCAGTTCTGATGCTCACTTTTGGCACTTTCGGCAGTGGACAGGGGTCAGCATGGGCACTCGGAATGGTCTGCGGATATGCAGCCCCATACGCAACAAACTGCGATGCACTGGGTATTCCTTTCTATCAGAATCAGCATTAACTCATTGGGCAATTTGAGCTACAGCTCGTCTGTTTGATCGGACCACACGGGCCAGCCTTCGCTCCCCACGTGCATCACTGAGCCTTGGCCGCCCATGACCTTGTCGCCGGTTCACCACTGTTCCTTCCTTGGAGCACTTTTGATAGAGACTGACCACTGCAGACCGGGAACACCCCACAAGAGCTCTGACCCAGTTGTAGCCATCAAAATTTGTCCCTTTTCAAACTCGCTCGAATCCGTACGCTTGCCCATTTTCCTGCTTCTAGCACAACAACTTGTTCACTTGCCAATATATCCCACCCACTAACAGGTGCTGTGATGAAGAGATAATCAGTGTTATGTATTCACTTCACCTGTCAGTGGTCATTATGTTATGCCTGATCGGTGTATATAATAATAATAATAATAATAATAATAATAATAATAATAATAATAATAATAATAATAATAATAATAATAATAACATAATAAAACTTATATTCAGTAAAGAGCCATTAAATTAATCAAAAATGTCAGTAACAACACTTATATTTTAAAATAATTATATTTCAAATAAATGCTGTTCTTTTAAACTTTCTAAAAGAATGGAATAATGATTCCTGAAAATACAGCTTTGTCATCACTCATCACAGGATTTAATTAATATATTAAACAATATCAATACTAATGAGATCAGGAGGGGTCTTTTCCATACAACACATATAGTGAAAGGGCTGTCAAACAAAAAGGACCTTAAGCGGCATCTTTAGAATTTTGTGTTTGAACTTCCGTTTTTGCGGTAGCTCTGTATATTTATGGCATCGCTGTCGACAAGTAATTTGCAGGGGAAGTTAGAGTTAACAAAAGATATTATGAGCATTGTAATGTTTAAAGCGGATGTCATAACATAAATGCCAGAAAACCAAGAAGATTTTAAAACGAGCACTTCATTCATAAAGATCTTACTTTCATGCTGTGGAAATACAGAGCGCAGTGCTGAAAAGAGGCGGGCTACATAAGGTCTATCCATAATATCATGTACACTTATTCAAACATGCCATGTTAAGACATGACACGCCAGCTTTGACATCTATGACACCAAATGGAATATCTCATAACCAATCACTTTAAATTTGAATACGTAAAAGCGTAATTTGCTGGATAACTAAAAATGCTAAAACTGATCTGATTCTGTTAAACTCATAGTGTCATTGATTAGATAAGCTTAACCAGTGACACAGATACTGCGACTGCTTTGTTTGTCAAGACAGTTTGCAGTGATTTAGTCCTTTGTCTTGTGTGTTTGCGGAGACGCCATTTTGACAAAGAGTCAAATGTTAGCGACCTACAAGTCAACTGAATGGATGGGGAGCTGAGAAAAGACATTTGTAAAGTCAACATCAGAAAGGAAAGTGGAATGGTGAGTTTAGATGGTCGGGCAACACTAAAAGAATGGAAGGCAATAGGTTAATCTGCTCTACTTAGCCTCTGTACACAAACGACTAGTGAAGGATTAGCTTGGTTAACCTAATGCACATTCATCAGATATGTTAGCAAACTGTCAGGTGATCTTGTATAATGTCATTCAAATGTGCATTTGATTATAATAGACCCTTTTCACATTTCCGGGTTTCTCCGAGCGGAAGTCGTCATAGTTGGGAATG
Organism: Gobio gobio; assembly: GCF_949357685.1. Classification (NCBI taxonomy): domain Eukaryota; kingdom Metazoa; phylum Chordata; class Actinopteri; order Cypriniformes; family Gobionidae; genus Gobio; species Gobio gobio. The sequence continues at coordinate 37,967,323 of NC_137104.1, forward strand.
AGAGTATACATTTAATATATTTTTTGTGTGCCCATTTACTCAAATAGCAAAAGAAAAACTCCACAATAGTGATTTCACAACTTTCAACAAAAAAGGGGAAAACATAGAGTGAGATTGATAACGGCAGTGAAAAGAGAGAAAGATGTACATTTTTACCATCACTTCAGACGTTGTATTAGAAACACCCTCACAACAGCGGTAACTTGTTTCTGGTAATTTGATGCAAAAGTAAGTATATAATACAAAGTTATCAGTGTTATAAATGTACATACATAAAAAAAAAAGTGAAAATCCCAAAACTTTGCAGGATTTATGATATTGATGACCATTAAAACGCGTCATCACAGTCTGTGAAAAGGGTCTATGTCAGTGCGCAACATGAGCTAATTTTAAGGGTAACACTTTAGAATAATAGTCCATCATTAATAAGTAACTATGCAGGAAGTAATGCAGGACTAGTACAACATTAACAATTCAGCTAATACTATTAACTAATATAGAAACAAGCTGAACTAATCAGTAAGTAATATTGAATTTAGGAGACAGTTCCTTGTTGAGTAATCAATAATTACTGAATGAGATTAGCCATTAAATGATTAAATGGAGTTAACTGAGGTTTGGGAGTGGGGCCATGCCTCAACTAATCACCGGACTTCTCAAAACCGTCTTATATCGGGCCGCCCCTTCCCCTCCCTCTCTCATCCATTCAACCATATTTACCATCACCTGTTCTCTTCCCTTCCAGGTTGTATCAGGAGGTCCTAATCACTCGGCCAACATTTAACTGAGATGATGCCTCCACTCTGAGTCACACGACCGCCAACATCAGACGCCCAGATCAGCCTTCTTCTTCCCTTTCATCCTCTCCCTTTTCATCCCAAACTTCTTCAATACATAATTCTCCAACATTCATGGTTGTGGCGTGGTCCTTGCTTGTGAACTATTAACTAATTATAAAGAACATTATTGTGTGTCTGAGACCTAATCAGACATTTTTTACTCTGAATAAAGTCATGAAATGCATCACTAATTACTCAGGTGTTACCTAGTCACTCTGCAGGAACTACTCCCGATCTGGACCATTATTTTAAAGCGAAAAAGCTGTTTTTTCCACTTTAAAATAATGGTCCAGATCACTAGTAGTCTTTGAAGAGTGACTAGGTACTTGAGTAATTAGTGAAAAATATTAAGCAGCTGTTTTCATCATTGATAATAATAATGTTTATTGAGCACCAAATCAGCATATTAGAATGATTTCTGAAAGATAATGTGACTGCAGACTGGAGTAATGGCGGCTAACAATTAAGCAATCACAACGTTACAGTTTTTACTTATTGCTGCATTCTTGGCATTATGGTGCTTGTGTAAAAAAAACATAATGCCATTTAAATGAGGTGTGAAGGTGCTTGAGTTGGCCTACACAACATTTACACATTCAACATTCAACAGTCACAAATGATTCTCAGCAAGGTTCTGTATAGGTCACCACCGACCCAACAGCTTTGCACCATCATAAAGGGATAAAGCGATGTGGGGATGTGCAGATGTTTGAAATAGGTAGCGCTCAGGAACATATGGCTTTGGTTGAGGCTACTGCGGTGCTTCGCATACTGGGTTTAGTTAGATGTGGATTAGGCTACTTAGCGGAGGACTCCGAGTCAATGCTAGACAGGTCTGACCCCGGCTCATGTGTTTTGACTGAATGATAATCAGACCTCTGGACTTCTTTTACACATTAGAAGCAGAGTTGATATGACAGGGGCTGCAGTGTTCCTTTACAGTGGTTCGGTGGAGAAAATGTGAAACAGATGAGGGGAGTCTACAGTGAGGCTTTCTCTCGCCCTTAATTAAAAGTGCCTGTCGAGGACGTTTGCAGAGAGTTCGGCTCCCAGATCATTGTGGCATTTGCACATCAAAAGGAAATGACACTGGACACAGGTTACCCATTAGCAGAAGAGTTTTATACAAAGATCACAGGCTTTCATTTGGCAGTAATGACCTACAGATTGTCTATCCCTAAACGTCCTTCACCTTGTCACAACAAGGCCCAATTGCAGGTAAAACAGCAGGTTAACCAACTCAAAGTCCTTTTATCCAACAGTAAGACCTCTCTGTGATGTCATGGCTGGTGAGCATAGTTTGGTAATGGCAATTCTTAGTATACTTGACACAGACTCCCGGAACATTTAACAATATTTGATGCATTTGATCCAAATGCAAGTGTTTTTTCCCATATGATTCGGTCAATATACATACTCAGCAAAGCAAATGTAACGTTATTCTTTCTTAAAGGCTGATTTTAATGAGTTGCATAGAGTCCAGCAAAAAAGAAAAAGAGGACTAGTGAGTCACTGGCTCTGTTCAGAATGGAATACTAGCCTACTACTTGTTGAAACTATGCGGTATGCCCAACTTTTTTAATACTTTTATGAAAAATTTGAATTATTCAATGACTGAGTATTGGAAATATTGCAATTTAGCATTGTAATTTAAATTTGTTTAGAAATGTCAATAGGTAAAACTGATTGTTGTTAAAGAATCTAAAGTACTTTTGCTTCTTTGCTTCGTTTAATGTAAAATGGAAGGTCTAGATTTATATTTGCATGTACACAGTGTATATACATTATATATTAGACTACTGTTCAAAAGTTTGGGGTCAGTAAGATTGAATGTTTTTAAAAGACATTAATACTTTTATTCAGCAAGGATGCATTGAATTGATCAAAATAGAGTAATTTAGTGACCGATGTATATAATACAAAAAAGACTTGTATTTCAGATAAATGGTGAAACGTGAAAAAATCAATCACAGTTTGCACAAAAACATTAAGCATTCAACATAATAATAAGAAATGTTTCTTGAGCATGAAATCATCAAATGAGTGATTTCTGATGGATTGTGTGGTACTAGACTGCTGAAAATTCAGGAATAAATGACACTGTAAAATATACAATACTGTTTTTACAATTTTGATCAAATAAATACAGTCATAAGACTTCTTTCAAAAACATGTGAAAATTCTTTCCGACCCCAAACTTATTAACGGTTAGTATTCCAAATATAGCCAAAGTCGACTAGGTCATCCAAGAATTAAGTTTGTTCCAGTTTCTTGCACACTAAAGTGACATTTAAAAAAAAATGCTACAGGAGACTTTAAAGGCTGTATTAGCATCTATACGCACTATTATAATATCCTTTGATCACAAAACAAACCTTCAAGATGTTAGCATGAATTACATGCCACGAAAGTAAAACGGAACTTTATGGTCAATAAAAATCAGCAAAGTGTTCATTGATTGTGAAACCCTCAGTCCTCTGGAGGAAACCCAAAACCTGTCCCGCTCTGCTGGGCCAGTCTAGTGTCTGAATCCAGGAGGAAAAGGAAATGTGTTATGACATGAACAGGGTGGAAAAGGAAGTGTTTTTGCATTGAATTAAATAGGGGGAGGGGTTTTCAGAAGTTTGATTTACCTACACACACAAAGATCCATATGTACACACGGTACATATAGACAGACATACACTTGCCCGCATAACTACAGACTAAAATTCTGTAAAACCTGCTTTGTCAGGGACTCTCTTAATTCCAGGTGTGGAATTTCAACAAAAAAATTCCAGTAAGTGACAGGGTACTATTTTCTAAAGGATGTTCTTTTTTAGAAGCCACAAGCCTCTTTAGTAATATAAATCATATGTTACTTATCAGCGTAATGGGTAACAGCCTCCTCTGATACTGCCTGAGTATCTCTGGCCATCTTATCTATAAAATACACTGATAAAAAAAGAGCAGATTTCAACATCTTGATAGAACTTGAAGAACACATGAAAAACATGCTTCCAATTACAGCTTGCAAACTGCCTCGAGGAAGACATTAGTAAGGAAGTGTACAAAGGATATGATAAAAAGTACTTTAACATCTTGAACTTGGAAATCTTGGATAAAACATCTAAGCAAAAAATAATATGGTTTCAAACAGATAAAGATTGAAGAATGGAACTTGTGGGATATTTTACATGCCACCCTCTGTTTTAAATCACATTCTGATTGTATGACTTAGATATCGATTTATTTAAGAATGCAGCTTGAACTAAACCGTTCCTTACCCTGGAGAATGCTGGGAAACATTTATTTATAGTTGCTTCAGTTACTTGTTACTAGGTTACTGAAGAAAGTTATCGAGAGGCCACAGACTGAGAATAGCTTCTTTCTTTCCATTAAAATGCATAGGCTATTAGTTGTCCACATTCAAGAAAATATTTGATTTGGATTAAATAACTAGTTCACCAAAAAAATATGTGAGGAACACGTCATTTCTTGCGAGGAATACAAGGTGAATTGATTAATAACATGCTGGTATAAATGTGGAATTTTTAATGTAATTGAATAAGAAATGGGGCTGTCAAGCGTCAAAATGACAAAAAAACTAACCAAAAAAAACATAGAAGTGGTAGCTCTTGCACTATATTCCAAGTCTTCTGAAGCGTTTATAAGAACAGACTGAAATTTAAGTCATTATACAATGAAAATATTGACTTGACACATTCAAGAGATTAGCAGCTATGTCTAATTCATGAACGGATTGTTGTTTTGAGTCAGATCTTTTAAATTCATTGGTTGAATGATTTCTTCCTGAATCCAACTGATCCTGTTCTTCGGTTCAACCCTCAGACTCAAAGATCAGTCAAAGTAACAGTCCTCTGCGAAGACGATTATCAGTAAATAACTTAAATTTTAGACCATTCATCACACAAAGTTACCATATGGCTTTAGAAGAATTGGAATATAGCACACAAGCCATATGAACCTCTTTTATGATGCTAATATAGTTAGTGTTGTCAAAAATATCGATATTTAGACGCATATCAATACGGAAATATCTGAAAGTGAAGTGAAGTGACGTGTGGCCAAGTATGGTGACCCATAATTAGAATTTGTGCTCTGCATTCAACCCATCTAAGTGCATACACACAGTAGTGAACACACACACCCGGAGCAGTGGGCAGCCATATTGCTACGGTGCCCAGGGAGCAGTTGGGTGCCTTGCTCAAGGGTCTCACCTCAGTCGTGGTTTTGAGGGTGGAGGAGGGCGCTGGTTATTCTCTCCCCCCACCGACAAATCCTGCCTTACCTGAGACTCGAACCCGCAACCTTCCGGTTACAAGTTCGACTCTCTAACCATTAGGCCACGACTGCCCCAAAGGGTTCCAAAAACACCTTTTGTGTCATAAAGATACAACGAAACCCGTGTTTGAATCCGCCTTTTTCTGGTCACATATCAGATAAGAAAGGGATTTATTTTCAATAAAAATTAAGAAAAGATTTGAAAAGTGGAAACAAAGTTTCTAACGTGTGTTTAATAATAAAGTGTTTAGGTTTAGGGGTAGGTGAAGGGGGAGGGGGAGGGCTTTATTGTAAGTAAATAAGGCGGCATCCATTTAAAGGTCCCATGGCATGGCATTTTTCTATTATTTTATAATGTTTCCTGAGGTGTACTTATATTGTTAGTATGACTTTTACATCATAAAATGTCATAATTTAGAAATAAAAGGCATTTTTTCCTATACTGATGTTTGCCCTGTGGCTGAATGCCCTGCTTCAAGTAAAAACGCCCACTGTTGTGATTGGCTGACATCTTTGCATTTTAAATGAGCGGAGGGGGCGTGGTTTAACGAGGTCTACGAGGCACGAGCAGGCACAAGCTGCTGCCAGAGAGAAGGATGGACCTGAGTTCACTTCACATCAGTTCTCAGCATGTCTGAACTGTTGTAGTTACAGCATATACTTCAGGTTATTAGTCTATTTCTAGTCGGAGGGACTGTCACTCATGTCAGAAAGTTAGTAACTTTAGTAAATTATGGATCAGCGCTGACTGGAGAGGCGAACCGTTTAGAACGATTCAGTCCGATTTGGTGAACTGATTCGGTTCACTAAAAAGAACTGGTTCAAAAGAAAGATCGTTCGCGAACCGGACATCACTAATGTACCAGAGATGGAGCTCAGCGATTGCTAACAAAGTTATTTATAGTAACTACTGAGTTATGAGAGCGCTGTCAGTCAGCGCGAGTTTATTGTGTTTGTATCTGAGAGTTCTGAATAAACACGAGTCCCAGTCACACCGAGTCCGTCTTCATCATTATTATCAACTTTGTAACACATGCAAAGTACCATTACAGCTGTCGAGATGAACGAATTAAAAGTAAGTGTTGATAATAGCATTATTTTAAAATAAAATAAAAGCGTCAGTGACGCGCGTTGAGTACACAGCGCAAACAAAGACACAACAGCAGTAATCGAATGTAATCCAGTTTATTGTGGGGCTAGCTGGCTAGCCCGGATATGCTCACGCTTACCCCCCGTCTGCTTAATCTCACGCCGCGTTTGGTGCCTACGCTGTGGGCCAGATGCAGTACTGGGGGTCGGGGATGTTGAAGGCCACCGGCCAGTGCCCGAGCTTCGGCGTGTGTGAGGTTTATCTCTAAAGAGATGTGATGTTGAGCAGAATCTTATGACTGTATGCACATTTTAGAACCGATAGACGCGACGAGGACGTACAAAAACACTGACTCACAAGATAGAAAACACGAAAACACCGTTCTGTCTGGAGAGAGAGAAGCCGCATTGTGTGCACGAATAATAAATAATTAGCTACACATCAGAAATCACTGATCACAGATCAGAAGGAACTGAAAAAAGACTTCTGTTTTCATTTGTACATCCAAACACTGAGAAGCTGCCAGCGTTCACTCGTTCACAACCCATGATCTCCATCTCTCGAGCGTTTGCATGGGCGTGGCAGATTCTCTGGGCGGATGAAAGGGAGGTAACCGTTCCTGCTTGGACGTCAAACCAGGAGACTTCAGGATTGGCTCATCTGGCCTGTCATTTTCTCAAAGGCAGAGAAAGACAGCCAGAACTCGGGTTTACACCGATCAACATTTCTATCCACTTGGGGACAATATTCAGGCTAGGGGAACTCATATTAATGTTGAAAAACCTCATAAAATGAAAATTTCATGCCATGGGACCTTTAATAATTTTCATACTAATCATTTACACTGTTATTATTGCATAGCCTACTGTGTAATGTACCACAATACCGAGGTGCAAATAGTATCTGCCACTATTTATAAATACTTATTTATAAATAAGTGTACTTTTTACACTTATTGCAAATAAAATACTGCTATTTTTACATAGTGAATTTATAGAATATATTGCTGGTTAAACTTGCTGTTTAGTGTAAATAACATATATCGCTAAGAAAATATGCTTTTTTTACTCCGTATATAGAATCTAGTTGCTATTTACACTTAGTGTAAATAGCATCTATTGATATTTGCACTTATAGCCGCTTCCTTACTTTAATTAATGTAGTATTTTCTTTCCTGAATATACTGTTAGACCCACCTGAAAAACTTAAAATTGTGTTTATTTAATGACTCTTGTTTTTACTTTATTACTTACTTTTTTCTTGTCCTTTTTTTTGTTTTGTTTTTTTATTTAGTCCAAATATTCAAATAAGGCCTCCCTGTGCTATATGTGTAGCTATAAGATATTGCAACAAAATTACCCAAATTATCAAAAACATTAAGCGATCATAATGTTTTTTTTCTGTATGGCAGTATATATGTCAGTTCCCTTTCGAAAGGGAACTCGCGCTGCGTCAGCTTCGACGCTACGGGGAACGCCTCCAGCGTGACTGGTGCCTGAAATCACATTGAATCAAGTCAGTCCTATTGACCGGCGACAGCCTATGATGTCATCAAGGTGCGACCAGGAAGTATATAAGGGCGCCTTGCCAACATGACAGCATCTTTTCGTCTTCAGGGACTGTTTTGCCTGTCTTCACGTGAAACGTCTACAAGGAGGATAACAATGAAGTGTGCTGAGAACGCCACTTCTGCAGGTGTGTTTTGAATGTGTATCTTGCGCTTTGGATACACACACACTTTGCGTTTACTGTCTGGGAGAAGAGCATACATGAGAGGTTTGCGAACCTCTTGTGAAAGTACTTGTGAAAGTATTTGTGAGCGTTGTCCTCTGGAAACGCTCCGCTCTCGGTGGGACCTCTTCTCGAGAGGAGAGGTTTCAGCATCTGGGAACGGCCACGCTCGAGCTGAGGCTGAGCGGCGTCCAAATACCAAAAGCGCTTCCCAGATGGATCGGGCTCGTCGCTTGGAGACAGTTATGGCTCTTGAGGACGATCCAGATCGCGAGAGGCGGACCTCGGAGGAAGGAGCTGGATTTATGTTCCTCCTCCTCGTCTGCTGCTCTTCCACTCAAGCAGAGGATGGGTGAGTCAGTTAAAAATGCTGAAGCTTTTCTTACCATCCTGTCCCATGTACGGGAGTTGCTGGAAGTCATGGAACGCGCTGCGGGTAGACTGCAGCTGCCTTTGCGGTGCGTGAGGAGAAAGGCTGAGCGTCCAAACAGTTCGGACGATCGGTTTCTCTCCGCCCATGACCTCCCAACTCCTGGGAGTCTTCCATTCCTTCCAGATCTCCATCAGCAGATCTCGAGGGAATGGAAGAAACCTTACTCAGCCCCGCATCTGTCGACATCGGCGAGCTAGATGTCGCTGATGTCTAGGGACTGCCTGGCTGGGTGTGTGTCGATGCCGCCCGTGGACGAGATGTTATGTTAATCTCGCCTTTGGGCGGCCGGCGACACTGTGGCTCCCACCCTGCCGGTCTAAACGCTGAATGGCAGGGCGTACATGTCAGTGGGTCGCGCTGCAGCGGCTTTGCACACCACAGCTGTGTTGCAGGCTGTGTTGCAGGCAGACCTGCTGAGGGACCTCGATCAGGGGGGAGGGACCCCCTGAGGCGGTAGTCGAGTCGCGCCGGACCGCGGTTTTCGCTCTCCGGGCCACCGTACAGATAGCGCCGATGGCGGCGAGGGTGGCCACGGAGAGACATCTGTGGTTAAACCGTTTGGACATCGGGGAGAAGGAAAAAATCCTTTCTCCCTGATGCCCCGGTTTCGCCATCTGAACTTTTCGGCACCTCCGTAGAGGCGGTGGTGGGGAGGTTCGGAGAGGCGAAGGCGCGCTCGGCGGCATTCAGATGCATTCCGCTGAGGTCCGGGACCGCGCCCAGGCAGTCGGGTGTCCCCGGCCCGTCCCAGTCTGAGGGCTGGAGACGGGAATAGCGAGCCAACGTCGCCTCTCGAGCGCCCCGCCGCGGAGGACTGGGGCGCAGGGGAGGCGGGACACCCGCGACAGGAAGAGGAAGAAAGCCGGGGCTGGTAACCGGAACCAGCGCAGGCAGCAGACTCCACCCCCCGAGGAGCGCGGAGATGAACGCTGCCTTTTTTCCCTTCCTCTGGTTTTTCCCCCGGGCGCTTTTACATCAGGCCGGTGGCCTATGATGAGCAGAAAATGTAAGATTCTGCCGGCTCGCCTGGCTTGTTTGGTGAAAGCGCCCCCCTCAGGATGGCGGGCGGATACTAGCCTTATGGCTGGCTGGAAGCACCGCTGGGAGCGATCGGTGAGTCCCCCTCTCTGAGGGTGAAACATTTTCAAAACTATGTTTTTCAGAACTCCTATACCTTCGCTCGCCTGAGAGGTTTTCTGGGGAAATTTGGATCGCCGCTGGATCTTCGCAGGGCCTGCAGCTCCCCGTGAGTAAGCTAAGAACGATCTTCTTTGCAACATTATGATGGTTGTGTGTGAATACTTCACTTTCTGCTAGAGAGTTTGCTGCCTCTCCGTGCTATATTTTTTCCCCATTGTTTGGGTAACTGAATCGCGCTCTCGCCTGAGGGCTTGTAGTGTAAGGGGCGAGCTGTGTTTTTCCTAGCGTAAAGTGAAAAGTAGCTGAAGACCGGGTACGCGCTAATGCACGAGCTGTAGTGAGATCTGCGCCCAGCTCTGCGGGGCTTTGGGAAAGGGGTTTTTTTTTTTGGGCCTCATTGTGTAATATTAGAGGTGATAATATTTCTTTCCCGGGCCCTGAGTAGATCTAGTGCGGACCTATGTCGCACCACTTGGCCTAGGCTTTGTCAAGAATGGGCGCGTCCCCTTTTTAATAAAGATGTTCGCCCCTGGCCTGTCTTTTTAATTAAGAACATGGTCTTGTTTATGCATCCTTGTTTCAGCCTCCTCTATTACAGAGTCGTCCGGCCAAGGCCCGCCCCCTTCTCTGCGTTCTGGGGTCACGTGTAATGCAGACGAGGATGTTGCAGGAGACAGCGACTTTGCCAGTGGTCGTGGGGTGGAATTAAGCGTCTTTCGCCGGTTTGCGACTAGACTTTATCTGCTGTTTCCGCCTTTCGGAGCTTGGTGGCCGCCATCTGCTGGCGGCCCCCGGCCTCTTCCTGGAGGATGGTACGGCCGGTGGATTTCACATTTCTGTGATACTGTTCCCTTGCTTTATGTCTCTGCTTCACCTCCTTTAGGGCCCGGGTAGAGCAGAACATCGGATAATCCTTCTGTCTGTACGGTTCTGGTCGGATGCTCCCCTGAGGCCCGAGCATTGCCAATGGCTGACGCCCTCGCAATCAAGGTTGGCCGCTGCATGGAAAGAAAGACAGCCGCCCCGATGCTGGTGACGTAAGTTGTACTCCCCTCGCTTTAGAGGGTCTTTGCTGAGCACTTCTGCTGAGTACACTGCTGTTGGCAATGTGATTAGGTCCATGTTTGTAGGCACTGCCCAAGAGACTGCGCCGTCCTGGGGGCCCTAGGACACGGCGAAGCAGGTTGTCCCTAGCTGCCTCTGGGATGGAGCCAGCCCCAGGTGCGGGCATAGGAGCCAGCTGGCTCTGAGTGGCCAGCTTGGACGGTCTGGGCAGTTGGACTTCAGGACAGGTAGTAGGCGTTAACCGGCCTCCTTGCAGGAAAGTCCCGACACTATGGCCCACGAGTGGGCCTCGGAGGCTCTTCTCCACTGGTGTCGACGTCAGCAGTGACCCGTTATTGGCCCTGGGGATGAGTCCCCAGGTGTTAACTGGATTTCCAGGCCTTCGTCAGCAGCAGACAGCTGCCGTCAGCCCAGGTAGCAGCAGCCAGCCTTCTTAAAGTCTCGGCAGGATCCTTGGAATCTGCAGACCCCCTATTCGGGGGGGTAGGTCCTGCCAGGCCTCCCTGAGGGGTAGGCTCCCAGTCTGGGTTACCTTCGCTCAGGAGTTAGGCCCTGTCTGGCCTCCCTGAGAGCCTGCTGTGGTCAGCAGGCACCGCCTGGTCTCCCCCGAGGGGGCACCATAGGCATTAAGTCCCTCGACGGCTGGTACGAGCTGCTAAATAGGTGGTAGGCGCTACTGGGCCTCCCTATGGGCCTGCTGTGGGGTAAGCAGGCCCACTTGACCTCCTCTGCGGATGGCGTTCCTGGGCCCCAGTCACTGGATGGCTAGCACGAGTGTTAGTAGGTAGTAGGCCTCATCCGGCCTCCCTGAGTGACCTCCCTGGAGGCAAACTCCCGGTTCCCAGCCACTGTGGCGGTGAGCATGAAGTGCTATGAGTAGCACCTTCTGTTATCAGGTGGTAGGCATGGTGGCCTCCCTGACGATGAGCTCACGGTTCCCGGTCGCTGTGGTAATGAGCATGGAGCGCTATGGATAAGCACATTCTGCCGTTGGTTGGTAGGCTCTGTGGCCTCCCTGACGACGAGCTCTCGGTTCCCGGTCGCCGTGGCAATGAGCATGGAATGCTACGAGTAGCATGTCCTGCTATCAGTTGGTAGGCACGGTTGCCTCCCTGAGGGCGAGCTCCCGGCTTCCGGTCGACTATGGCAATGAGCGTGAAGTGCTACGAGTAGCATGCTCCGCTATCGGGTTGGTAGGCATTATGGCCTCCCTGAGAGCAAGCTCCCGGTTCCCAGTCACTGTGGCAATGAGCGTGAAGTGCTACGAGTAGCACGTTTTGCTTTCAGTTGGTAGGCACGGTTGCCTCCCTGAAAGAGAGCTCCCGATTCTCAGGCGCTGAGACGACTAGCGAAACAAAACGCTAGGCGTGGCGTGCTCTGCTATCAGGTGGTAGGCACTGTTGCCTCCCTGAAAACGAGCCCCCGTTTCTCAGGCGCGAGAGTGAGACGGTTAGCGAAGCACGACGGACGGCATGCTCTGCTACCAGGTGGAGGCATTGCGCCTCCCTGGAATCGTTCCCCGGTCCCCAGTTTCGGTAACGGATCGTAGCATGGGTTGCTATCAGGCAAAGCTGCACGGGCTTCCCTGAGGGGATTCGCTTTGGAGTAGTAGGCCCACGTGGCCTCCTCTGAGGGCACGCTCTGGTCTCGTGGTTCCTGGATAAGTCCAGTCACTGGCAGAGGCCGGCTCCCCGGCCGCTGTGGTGTGCGTAAAGGGCTATAAGTGGCACTTTCTGCTATCAGGTGGTAGGCATGGTACCTCCCTGAAAGCGAGCTCCCGGTCCCCAGCCGCTGTGGTGAGCTTGAAGTGCTATGAGTAGCACATTCAGCTTGGCTGTGAGTGCCCGATGTCTTGCAGTTGGTAGGCCCGCTTGGCCTCCCTGATTAAGCGAGTCCCTGGTCTTCCCAGCTACCTCGAGGGCTAGCACGACTGCGATCAGGTATCAGGCCCGTTTTGGCCTTCCTGAGGACGAGCGCTGCTTTGGATGCGCGAGCGGTCTATCAGGTTACCAGGTGGAGGCCTCTCTCGGCCTCCCTGGGGGACGAGTTCCCTAGGCGGGAACACACAACTGGCTTTTTGCTGACAGCTAGTGGCTACCCGCTATCAGGCGCCGGTCTCTGGCCGTTTGCGAGACCTGAAGGCGGTGTTCTTACCCTAGCACGACGAGGTGTCACTGCGGCTATGTGGTCCCGACAGGACGGGACCTTCATAGTATGCCTACGGCATGGTTGCCTACCGGGCAGGCTTATGAGCTCCTCTCAAGCGAGGGTCTGTTGTGAGCTTACAGCCTCCTGGGGCTGATCTATTGGTGGTAGGTCCCGAGGGGCCCCTCCCGATATATTCAGTCTATAAGGCCTTTGGCCTCCTAAGCACGTTTTAAAGTAAGTGCTTGGTAGATCCGAGGATCGAGCGGCTTGACTCCCCTCGCTAGCAAGGGTTTGAAAGCACTTCGCTGAGCGCTGCTCTCCGGGATAACCCGTCTCTGAGGTCCGGCTAGTCGGTGACGCTGCCCTTTCTTGCAGCACCCTAGCGGGATGTCTCTTCGGAGGCGAGTACCAGAGGCTCTGTACTGTACAGACAGGGTTGACCGTATTACGTGTCCCATACTAGACTGGGTCACCTGGTCAGGTCTCCCTGGTGGCATTCGGTGATAATCTCCCGAATAGTGACTGGCATAGGGTTCCCTCGTAGTTCCCTTGCCACGCTCCCTTAAAGGAACCCCTTCTAAGTCGAATGGGTTGGTTCCAGGCCTTCGAGCAAGGCCTGGGAAGGACCTCATGTGTGTGAAGGTTTCCTTCTCAGGCGATAGCTTGGGCTATGACCGTAGGGAGCGCTGTCACTGACAGCCTAACGTGACCAGAAGGGGAGTGGTTCAGGCATTTCAGCAAGATTTGCTTGTCTTGACAGTTGTCACTGCCATTGGGCATGCACTCCCGTCGGCATGGCGGCGTGGGTATATCGTTCCCCGTAGCGTCGAAGCTGACGCAGCGCGAGTTCCCTTTCGAAAGGGAACGTCTCAGGTTACAAATGTAACCATTGTTCCCTGAGAACAGGGAACGAGACGCTGCGTCGCTGTGCCATGCCGCAGGGCCTGCCTGCCGAAACAGTCCCTTCAGACGATAGATACTGTCATGTTGGCAAGGCGCCCTTATATACTTCCTGGTCGCACCTTGATGACATCATAGGCTGTCGCCGGTCAATAGGACTGACGTGATTCAATGTGATTTCAGGCACCAGTCACGCTGGAGGCGTTCCCCGTAGCGTCGAAGCTGACGCAGCGTCTCGTTCCCTGTTCTCAGGGAACAATGGTTACATTTGTAACCTGAGACGTTTTCCCCATGGTATCAAAAATGGTATCGAATATCGATATTTTTCAGGGTATCGTATTAAAGTTGAAAATTCCAGTATCGTGACAACACTAATTATAGTGCTTCTGCATCCCTTATTGAAATGTAAAAGCTCTTGCTTACTCCCATTTGCTCAGTGCAACTGCATGGAAAAGTGAGTAATAAAAGATTGGGGGAAAACAGAAATCGCCATTCATGTTCCACACACAAAAAAGAAAATCATAAAGATTTGGAACAGCATGACAGAATTTTAATTTTTGAGTCACATTTCAAGCTAAATATTCAAAAAAGAGACTGGATATTGTATCTAACATTTTCAGTTTTTCCAAAATGCTAAAATTGTACTTCAGACATCTTTAAATAGCAGCTAAAATGTTGTATTCTTTAGATGTAACTAGAGACTTCTCTCAGGCAGGGAAATATGACAAGTTAAGGCACAACCTGAGACAATTTCTTGTACTTAGATCTGAAAACAGCCCCAATAAAACACTACTGAAACCTTTTCCCTTCAATACCTACTTGTTGGTTAAATATGACATGAAATAAGATATTTGTGTCGGCCAATCAGCAACATTCCTAAACAAAACAAAAAATGCTTCCAAAATGATTGAACTTGAAGGGCAAATACATTACACAATACACATGCAGACGCATAGAGTCATGCATGCACACGCACACAGCCAGAGCAAAGACAGAAACTATTTAGCATGCTAGACTGACCACAAGGTTCAGGCTCACCCAACTAACCTCTAGGTGTTGATTGCTCAGGGGGACCTGATCCTGGATCAGGGAGGCCATTCCCATGAAGATTTAAGTATACACTTGAAAGCTGCTCCAACAGGTCACTTGTAGAGGGTCAGGGGGTCAATTGCCTGGTGGTGCTTAATGGTAGCAAAAAAAAACGTCAGTCAACTTAAATGGGCCACAGTGAAGCTTGTGGCCCGCGACTGGAGGAATGCAAAGAATTCTGGGGGGTTAAAGCAGTGCCATGAGGTGGCAGACACCGACACGGGGCTCTGGAAGCTGGATACAATGTCACCGCCTCACCATCACTCAACATTAGCCACTGCTCTCTCAACACCTTGTCCCCGCTGTGGGTATTAACTGTTGTCGGTTTATAAAAGGAAAAAAGCTTGATGCACATCAAAGCAAGGATCGTCTTTAGAGTCAAATTTGAATATAAAAATTTGCTGGTTTGTTTTTTTATCATGAAAGAGGTGTAGCTAAATCTAACCCTAGTCTACTTCAAACCTGAAGTAATTGACTTGTGCAATGAAAAAAAGAATGGAGTTCCATTTTGCATTGAGGAGGCCTGCATACAAAACAGGCACTCTGGAGGATTACCTAATGTTATTTTCACCTCTGTTATTTGAGTGCTTCTTAAAGCTGTGAAAACATATGTCATCATGCTGCGAGGGCCAAATATTATAATTATTTTCCAGAGAAAATGACAACAATTATTTTCAAGTGTGCATAAGCGATCATTTATTCCGTCTCTTTGGCGGTCATTGCGCATTTGCAAAGCGGATGTTAAACATTCTAGAACTTGACGTGAACGTCCTCTTACCTTAAAATTCTTCCTTTGACATCACATTCTTCTTCTGCACTTCAGAGTCCGTGCACTCACCTGGCCCGCTGACACCGCCAACGTGTTATTTCCTCCCTGAGCTTAAACTCATGATCTAACGACCTGCCTTTGGTCCAAAGTCAACATTGAGCAGAACTTGTCAATCATTTGATCCACTTCATTGGCATCAAGGCTTGATTGGGCACAATTAGTCCTTAGAAACAAATGACATCAATCTGCCCTGGATTTCCATTGAGGGAGGCTGATTATTTGCTTTAACCTGGAACACTGATTTCATTTTCACCCCTCTGTGTCCCCTGGGGGATTAACAAACAGTGGAAAACATGTACGACTGACATAAGATCCTTTGGCCTTAGCTAGAGAAATTTTCAAATGCAATTTGGCCAAACCCGAAGGGAGTCCAACCACACAACAATTTTGGCACAGCTAATGCGCTGCCTTGAGATTTATTTCAGCTTTTCTATGGGCTGTGTAACAGAGGTACCAATTGTCAGTTTCCTGTCTGATACATCTACATCAGACAGACCACCGCGTTATGAGTTGCTGTGCAAACTGGCACAGGTCAAAATGTTGTTGACTGTCCTCAGACATATTAAAGGGTGAATTTTTGGCCTCTGAATAAATTAACAAAAATACAGTTACACTTTACAATGACGTTAAATTCATTAACATTAGTCAATGCATTAGGTATCATAAACTAACAATGAAGAGTTTTTAAAGCATTTATCAATCTAGGTTAATTTATAAATATAAAATCTATTCAAAATACATTATAAATCCAAGTTGTCATGAGACATGCTTTATAAGCGCTTCAAACCTACTGTATAACCCCCCTCCGTAATCCTCCCCTCTGATTACCAAATAATTTCACTAAAAATTATAGGCTAAACGGAAAGCTGTTTTAAAATGAAAAACGTGCAGTGAAAAACACCTAGTTTGACATTGTAATGTCGTTGGATCATTGGAAATATGACATTAAAGGCACAATATGTAAGATTTTTGGATTAAAATATCCAAAAACCTAGCCTGACAAGCCAGACCCACATCAAGATGTTGGGTCTGGAAACTTACCATTGGCAGGGCTCAATCCGAGGGGTGGGATAAATGGCTGTCTTTCAAATTCCCTCTGCATGCAATTGGATGCAATGCAAACCGAGAGTTGCTAGACTACAATTTTCTGCCGCTAGGGTGCGTCTAGATTTCTAGGCTACCAAAAACCACTAGAACAGTGTTAAATATTTTGTTGACTTGTGTACTTACATTATCCCAAATGTTTCAAAGAATGTTTATATACAGAGAAATAAGCGATTTTAACGCCTATCAATGACATACCCATGTTACCCTCGATTTCAGGTTTTATTGATTTATTTACACCAAAGACGTTTTAATATATTAGACAGGTGAGTGTTTGGATATATTCACCGAAAACAAATCATTGCTATATAGCTCACACTTATTTAGTCTTATTGTTTAAATCTTGTTTTCTTGATTTACCTAATATCGATCTAGCTTACTGCAGTGTTCAACAAGCGTCTTATTGTTGCCGCCGAGCGAACACACAGAGAAGCATTATAACATAATGGGACCCACTTTATATTAGGTGGCCTTAACTACTATGTACTAACATTTGAATTAATAATTTGATACAATGCACTTATTGTGTACATACATGTTTTTACATTGTACTACATTTAAAAAAAATACCTGCATGTAATTACATCTGTAATTCATTTCTGTAGTTACATTTGTAATTACACAGTTGACACTTCCCTTACACCTAACCCTACCCTTAAACTTACCCTTACCACCACACCTGTCCCTAACCCTACCCGTATCCCACCTCAATATCAGCAAAAGTGTTTTGCAATTCAATTTGAACACAGTAGGTACATTGTACTTATTTTTTTATGTAAGTACATAGTACTTAAGGCCACCTAATATAAAGTGGGGCCACATAACTTTCAACACAATCAAATAATGTGTCTAATATGATAAAACAGACCTGCGTGCACATGACCGAAGAAAGCGTAAGCGTCGTCTGCAGCATAATAAAGTCCAGACGTCATCAAGCTACGCCTTGTTTTTAATAAGTGGCCTCTAGTGGTGAAAAATTACGTTTAAAAATTCAAATGTGTGTGTTGTTTAATGTGTTTGAGGCAGTTATGTAACTGTAAATGTTATAAATCCACGCAAGCAAGTATTTCCATTTTGCATTAAGGATTATCCTGACATGAAGCAAGTCTACGTTTAACTTCGCAGACTTCAATGAACAAGTGCGGGCATACACATACGTGTCAAATAGACAGAGCGGATTCAAATAGGAGTGCAATAATTCTAAAATAAAGAATTAAATTTGCTTACATATGTTGCATCCAAAAGTTTAAGCACTTTAAACCTCTTCCCACAACAGCACCATAAACTGTAGTGTATGTGTGTTATTTGCAGCAAAATACTTTTTTATTTAAAGGCAGACATAGTTAGTCCAGTAAAACAATTTTTTATAAAAAAAAAGGTTTGTTTTTCACCCTGCTGTACTGAAAACATACCGAACAGTGACTTCAAACCGGGGTACATTTTGAACCATCATTTGTCTGCACGTATACTTGCATCCCTAATAAATATATTAATAATATTTTATAAAACAATTTTAAAAATCTAATTAGATATATATTCAAATTAAATGTCAAACATTTATATCTATAAATTAATATTAACCTATATTATTAAATGCTGTAAAAGTCTTTTGAGGCCTAATGCATTAATGAATGTTAATTAATTGTATTGTAAAGTGCTCACAAAATCATTAAATAAACTGCATCACAATATTTGCTGATGCCCCAAATAAAAAAACATTTAATAGTCAGGGAGTATGAATAATTTTGTTAATTTTTATCACATTATTATTTTTAATTAATCACATTAAATTAACAGCTATAATTTAGCCCTAAAGAAACTAGGAAAAATCCAGGTTAAATCTTACTAGCGTCCATGCAAACAGTCAGACGTTTAATGTTTATGTACAGGGAATTACTAATGGACCATGGTCCATTAACTATGTGGATTCACTTCCAACCACGCAGTGTTATGAAAAGGCCAGCACAGAGGCTCTAAACTCATGGCTCTGGCACTTTTTCTGCAGACTGCAAGACTAAATTTACAATATTGACTCTTTGGCTGTGTTCTGTTACAGTAAAGAGGACATTGGGTTACGGTAGAGACATACCAGGGTAACAGTGAGTAAATACAAACATGCAGGACATTCACACCCAGCTTTGAAAATGTGGGCAAAGTTCCCTGCGGACAAACTTTATAACAAGCAGTAGCTGTTATGTATAGCACGTTAGACGATTTACCAGTCTTACCAGGTATTATTATAACAATTGTTTTAATTGCATAATCAGAATTATAATTAAATAGGTTATTAAATTTAATGTCAAAAACCTAATCTCAGCATACACCAACCCAAAGATAACCAGTGAACAGTAACAAACATAGTGCTGATGCATCAGTGCCATTTGGTGAATCTTTTACGTCATTCACAATGAACATTCTTAAAAAAACACCAGTTTATTGGGTGATGATGCTCGGGTTGAGAGCGGGAATTATAGTGATGACCACGCCTCCCGGGCTGTATGAGGGGCTGTGTGTGGGTGCACTGACCCAAGGTAACCCACGGCTGTGTTCTGAACTCTAAAGGGGAGGTAGATCAGAGCTGGTAATCAGAAGCTCAGCTGTAAAAGTCCTAATGAGCCTCAGAGGCAGCGGTAAAGCAAAGTGAAAGTCACCTAATGAGCCAAGAGTAATCTATGCCCATCCCATAATGCCTATTGTAAACTTTACAGTTATAAGTTATAAGCCTGCAACAGAAAGATGTATTTCAGATTTTTGACATGGAAACACATATAACGCCTAGTATTATATGTGATAGGCTTTGTGAATTTTTAAAGGGGGGGTCTAATGCTATTTCATGCATTCTGACTTATTTTCACTGTTGAAGAGTTGGATTCTATTGCTAAACATGGTCAAAATTTAATTTCAGTATTTCTGGACCAAATACATTCGAACAAGTTTCTGAACTCTTTTTTTTCGAGTATGGCCCTGTATGAGGTCATAAAGGGTGTAATTCCTTGTACACTTCTCCCGGATGAGCGCATGCGCACATCAACCAGAGCGAGAGCAAGCGCATGTCCATCAACGAGCTTCGGAAGCCGTCGACAGCGCTGTCATTTTGTTTTTAGACAACAAAAATCAACAAAGTCACTAAATAAGTGTTTTTTTGGTTGTGAGGGAAAGATAACCTTGTTCAGCTTCCCAAATAACCCAGTCTTAAGGAAACAGTGGATGCAGTTTGTTTTTCTGGAGCAGAAATGCATTCTGCAAGTGTGCTTGTTTGTTCCCAGTCATAAGTCAAAACCGCAGGCGGTGAGTGAAACTGCATGAAATGTCTGTGTTTTGTTGGCAATCGGCACGCAAGTGCATTTAATGTAAACAACACAAACTTATAGTGAATCGAAAGTTATCCAGGGATAATGCCATGATGTTATCCAGGGATAATGCCATGATGTTATCCAGGGATAATGCCATGATGTATTGTGTGTGTGTGTGTGCATGTGTGCGTGTATGTGTGCATGTGTGCGCATGTGTGTGCGCGCGTGTGTGTGGTCGTGACTCTTAGCTCCGCCCACAGCATGCCTCCACAAGTTCGGCTGTTTTCGGAAAGAATCGGTACAGTGTATTTGTCTTTTATAAATATGAAAAAACTAAAGACTATTCAGAGATATGAAGGATGCAATACTATATACTCAATATTAATATGAGATTGGTAGAAACTGTGTGTGTTATGTACCCTTAAAAGACCCACTGAAGTGCCTTGAAATGTGTAATTTCTCCTGAAACAGAAAGACCAGAGTGGGACATATCAGGCAGCTCCTCCCCTTTTTTAAAACAACCAATAGCGTTTTGTTTATATCACAGTTTCAGAGCATTTCAGCTCAGTAAAGCCAGTTTCCTCATAATCTCTAACCGTTTCTCATCATAATCTCCTCCATATCTCTTTGTAGTATCGCTGTGCAGAATTCAGATATATCCGATATGTTTTGTTGTCTGCGCTAAAAAACTTGACCGTTGAATATCAACTTTGACGAAAAACCTGTTGTACAATCTGCTTCATGCCTTCTGTCTCATATATATATATATATATATATATATATATATATATATATATATATATATATATATATATATATATATATATATATATATATATATATATATATATATATATATATATATATATATATATATATATCTATATCTCAGACTATTATTTCATACATCAGGCATTACAGGGTAAAATAAATACATTCCACCTGCATCTTGCTAGCTTTACTACTAGAGAATGTGATGCTTGTGTATGGGATGCTTGCTCCTCTTCTCCCAGAACGATCTCCCCTCCTCCTGGGGCAGCTAGGCTCCAGGGTAGACAAGCGATCTCAACTATTCTTTTATTCTGTGCTTAACCTCCTCTACGACAATAAAGGTCTGTTTGCCTATTCACCCGCCTCAGCGTTGAACCTGATAGCACTTCAAAGTTCCACGCTGGGGACAGTGATTAGATGCTTCAGGGTGCTGCTTTTCACTGGGCATTAAATGCCACGGCTGTGTTTCACCAGGTAGAGCATTAAAAAGACACATGAATGTCTTTGTAAAAATAAAAGAAACTTTAATAGACAGGGATAGTGACAAAAATTATGTACATACTGTATGAGAGATGCAGTAGGCCTAAAATTGCAAAGGGTGTAGTTTCCACAAGCTGTGCAATAAAACCACAAACATCAAGCTTCCCAAAAGAAGATGACAGTTATATGTGCCAGCTTCTGCAGATCAAGCTAATGGCAAAAAAGCAGTTTACTGAAATTCAATGACTAATAAAAATCATGACAGCCATAATTCTCTTGGTATCACTCTGCTATGTGATGTAGAAAGAGTGTAAATCAAGTTTAAACGATAAAATTTCTGCATCATTAGTGGCACAAAACGGAACTGCAAAAATAATCATTTTCAAACAGGTTTTTCAAACTTTTTAGAAAAACAAAAAGTACTGCGCAAGCTAATGAAATGTCGGGCTGCTCAAACAAACAGAACAACATTGAAAGTGTAACAGAGATTATTGGACTTGTTTAAAATAGGCTATTAGGCTACTACTCTTGCTGCTGCAGATGCTTTATTAGGAACATAATCAGTTTGTCACAAGTACATATTAGTCCAAAAAAGTTCAAGCTGTAAATGGCTTACTTAGTTGTCTCTGCACATCAGTCTGAGATAGAAAGCATACACCACAACCAGCAAGACTGCAACACCTTCCCTTTCTCTAATGGAAAGTCACCCAGACTGATGCGATGTGAATAGTGCATCATATTAAGAGGCAACTCAGCTGTTCTCAAAATAACTTAATTTGTGTACAACTATGAAAATGTGATCTCTCAATTTTACCATGTAGTTGACTGTAGGCCTAAGACTCTCCATACCATGCTAGACATACATAGACAAGAGACACAAATAGGCCTATTTTAGGGCAGTGGTATGTATTGTGACACCGCCCCCTAGTGATGAAACAACAATAGCAACTTTAATGTATCACTTGTAGGATATTATAGTGTTTACAAGTAAAATGATGGAGCTGTACAAACGGAACCATATTGTCTGTCACGCTGTATGGAGATTCAATGTTTCTTTCAAGAATTATGTGAGTCACCAACTAGCTGATTTACACATGTACAATGTAAGTTTATGATCTGCACATGCACAACATAAAGTCCTTCATCATCACTGGAATATGATCAAGTGAATATTGATTGACTCAGATATTCACTGCATCCACTTTGTGTGTTATACTGTAAATACCCCGTTACAGTTTACTCATTCCAAAAAAATGTAGGCAAAGGTAGTAAGCTCTTACTACCTAGGCCTACATTTTTTTGGAATGAGTCATGAATCATGGAATGGAATGAATCATTCGGACACTCACCTAGGTGAGTGTCCGAATGATCGATTGACCAACTCATTTGCGATTCGGGTATTGCTGCGCTGGTTCTGATTCTAAACATACAACGTGATTACTGTTAGTCAGGGAAAATGTTATGTTGTAGCGAATGTCAACGCTGCTACAACCCTTGAAACTGATAATGGTTCGATAATGGTGAGGGCAATAGAACAGACATTTCCTCTGAATTTTCACGTGTAACACGAATAGTCCGCAATGGGGTTTGCACTCTTTTAATTTCCTTGCTATTTAGAGTTCAAAATATAGGCCTAACGTAAGGCTAAATAAAAGTCTGTTGTCGGCCAACAACTGTCAGTTAAACTCACCCGTCTGTGTTCCAAAAGCATTGTCCATGTGTTGTTTAAGCAAAACTCTTGATCTTCACAACTGAATGACGTTTCAGTTCAGGAGTTGAACAATGCAGAGGTTTCATAATGTGTGTGCATCCATCCAATTTTCTTCTTCTTGTAGTTCCAGTAGGGGGCAGTAAAACATTACAAGTTTATTTCTCTGTATTTGGTTTCATTGGCCTTTGTTGAGACCTTTATTTCCAAAAGATAATGAAAAAGGATCACACTTGAGATAAATATTGCTTTAGGCTATAAGTGATGTATATTTATTTGACAGTTTGTTTCAG
Organism: Gobio gobio; assembly: GCF_949357685.1. Taxonomy (NCBI): domain Eukaryota; kingdom Metazoa; phylum Chordata; class Actinopteri; order Cypriniformes; family Gobionidae; genus Gobio; species Gobio gobio. Next base: position 37,990,520 of record NC_137104.1, read on the forward strand.
GTTCCTTGTATCGTTTTTATTGGTTTCATTGTTGTTTTTATTCATTTATTATTAAACTATTTGACTATGGTTATGTTCATATTCCTTCTGTTTTTATTGCTTGATTCAGACATATTGAATGATATATGGGGGGGGGGCACAATAGAGTTTTATCTTTGCATACTGAACAACTCACACATCACATGTAGGTATCTGGTATCCATGACATATGATTTTTGTTCTCATTTCAGCACCTGTAGGTCTCAAATGGATCAGAGAATTCTCTGTGGTTTAACCAAGGGAGGTTTTTGTGCAGTATTTTTATTCACTGTGCGAACACATAGCTGCCACTGGTCTTATGGACACTCTGACAGTAAGAATCTCCTGCATCTTCCACTGATGGTCAGAGTGAAATCAAGACCATTTCCTCCAGAGTGAAAACTGCCTCCACCACTCATTCTAGATGGAGCACTTGAGGGCTTCATTGTTGTGTAATATATAAGGAGTTTAGGGGTTCCTCTGGCTTCTGAATGTACCAGGAGATGTAGTAATATTTGGATACTGAACCCTGAGGATGCCTGTAAACTACAGTGTTGACCTTACAATCAAAAAAGAAAGAAAGAAAGAATAATAATAAGTGCACGAGGAAAAGACAAAAAAAAAATTAATTTGTATATATATTTGTATTTGTATATATATTTGTATTTGTATATATATTTGTATTTGTATATATATTTGTATTTGTATATATATTTGTATTTGTATATATATATATATATATATATATATATATATATATATATATATATATATATATATATATATATATTATATATATATATATATATATATATATATATATATATATATATATATATATATATATATATATATATATATATATATATATATATATATATATATATATATATATATATATGAGAATGAATTATTGCGGAGGACTTTTGGTGGAGGAACCAAACTGAGTGTTGAAAGTATAGTATGAATAAACACCAATGAAATGTGTATCTGAATAGTTTGCATATTTAGAGCAATTACTATTGTTGTTGTTTTTTTTTATTACATACTACATTGATACTGCTTTGGATTGTAAATTAGACCATGGAGCCATATCAAATATAAAGCTGTACAAAAAAAATAAATAACAAAAATTCTAAGTGAACTAACTGGTTAATAAAATCAAAATATAAATTTACATGAAAATGATTGATGTACATATTTAGTTTTTAATTAGTTGTTCATTAGTGTTTGTATTAGTAATAATAATGATTATTTTTCTTAGTAGATTTGGGAAATTATCAAATTAAACTAGTTTAATTTTGCAGCTTTATCTGGTTTGTTTGCTTATTTAATTTAATTTGCTATTAGTTATAAAAGAGGAAACTGTTTTTTGTCAGTGTCAGTTTTAGTGCAGGAGGTTTTTGTACAGCCGCTGATAGGGTTTGTATCACTGTGGTGGACGTTCGGTGGAGGAACACGACTCTCAGTTGGCAGTAAGTAAATCTCTATTTATTTCAAAATGAAACACTGAATGAGAAGAACAACAGAGGATTTTTTATTTAAAAACATTTTTTATATATATATATATATATATATATATATATATATATATATATATATATATATATATGTATATATATATATATATATATATATATATATATATATAATATATATATATATATATATATATATATATGTATATATATATATATATATATATATGTATATATATATATATATATGTATATGTATATATATATATATATATATATATGTATATGTATATATATATATATATATATATATATATATATATATATATATATATATATATATATATATATATATATATATATATATATATATATATATGATGACTACCATTTTATTCTGGTGTGACGTTAATAAATAATTTGCTAATTTAGCTCTTCTCTATAGACCAATTTAAACCAATCGCTTTTTTATTACTTAGCATTTTATCAAAATGGTAAATCATATTTAACAAAGAATAAATACTTTCTCACCTCTACATATTTAACAGAGGAAAACAAGATGTCAAACGTGTTCATATAGTAGATAGTAGGGCAGCTTAGGAATTATAGAAAGTTCAAAATATCTTATTAACAGTTTTTAATAATTCTTGATTAATGAAAAGGTTTTTTTAATGAAAAGTTTAGTGAATGTCACATGAGACAGAAATGTGTCTTTATCTGTTGTTTCTTTCAATCTAAACATCTGTAACTGTTAGTAAATACATGTAAATGTATAACAAAAAATTATTTAATAATTTGAACAAATGAAAAATGAAACATCCATAATTTAATATTATGAATGATGAATCTAAGTATAGATATGTGATTGCTGGTAAATGTGTTTTTACAGGCTGTTGCACTTCAGAT